>NC_056429.1:36620293-36670293 GCF_018296145.1 Oncorhynchus tshawytscha | reverse complement strand
CCCGAGTGGAAGAGCGGTTTAAGGCACTGCATTGTAGTGCTAGAGGTGTCACTACAGACCTGGGTTCGATCCCGGGTCTGTATCACAACCGGTTGTGATCGGGAGTCCCATATGAGGCGGCGCACAATTGGCCCAGGAGGGCTAGGGGAGGGTTTGGCCGGGGGGGTGGGCTTTACAAGTAGGCCGTCATTGTAAATAAGAATTTGTTCTTAACTGACTTGCCTGGTTAAATACAGGTTACATAAACAATAAAAATGGTTCTGCCAATCAAAACACAGTCGTCAATGGATACTAGAACAAGAAAAGTGACGCTGTCGGTCGACCAAGGTTACACCACTTGTTAGTTTAACAGTTGGCACGGAGAGATATGGTTATAATGCTGTACTCATGTCCGCTGTAAAACCTAATGAGACTGAAACTGTCCATTCACACACACACTGTAACAGTCCTCGGGGACCCGGGGTCAGAAGAAAATACACTGTTTTGAATGAGTTCACACCAGAGGATCATTTAACTACATCTCTCTCGCTCACTCTCTCTCACACACACACACACACACACACACACACACATGAACCACACAGAGACATATACACACACTGGAACTTTCACAGGGTCTGTCTTTTCTGGCTGCCTTCCTTCTTTTTGTAAAGTCATTCGACCTCATCTGTGTTTTTCCCGGCAAGGCTGTGGCTCATGTTACCTGGCTGTTGGCGGAAGAGTTTTTAAAAACGTAAAAAGAAATAGTAATGATGAAAATGTACTTCTGCAAACAATCACCTGACACACTGCTGTTGTGAGATTGTGTGTGTGTGTGTGTGTGAGAGAGAGAGATAGAGAGATGTAGCAAAGCACTACACACTTCTGTTTCAGCACATCTGCAGCTACACTAACAACGTTTGAGACTAAAAGCATGCCACATTAACTCCCTCTCCCACCCTCCCGCCCCCCGCTCTCACCCACCAAGGTGCTAATCCAGGATTGGTTGTTAACTGTCAATCCCATTTCCTCTCCAGGTGAAATATGCCCCCTGTTCTCCCCCCTATCAATTACCTTTATTTTTTATGACCCAAACATGGAGCCTGGGATTGTGGCAACATTTGACCCTTAACCTCTGACCCTGAAGGACGACCCCAACGCCATTAAACTGACGCTCTCCCACTTTTATCCAACCAGACAACTCACTTAGAGGGGTTGCCAGGTAACACGAGAACAAGATGGCTGAGACATACCTGGGATATAATGGATAGTTAAAACAGCCAACAATTACCGAGACAGACAGAGGTTGTGTCCTAAATGGCAATCTATTCCCCCTACCCATGGGGTTCTGGTCAAAAGTAGTACACTATATAGGAAATAGGGTGCCATTTGAGATGCATCCAGACCTCCTCTCCTACCTATCAGGTCCTCTTAAAAGACATTACAGATCTCTTTACGTTGACAGAAAAACTAGCATATGACATGACATCGCCACAGTTTGCTAGTCAAGGAAACTAAATGACAGACCAAACCTAGAATCGAAAGCTAGTGCAGAGCTGTAAAATTAAAGTCGAGCAGCAAAATGAAGGCTGAAAGTTGAGACTGTCCCGTATATTTAACTGGTTTAGACCCCCCACCCAAAGAGTGAACAGCCTTCCTATTAAAGAATAGACAGGGAAAGGGAGGAGATGGAGCCAATAGTGTGTGTGAGTGAGTGTGTGAGTGAGTGAGTGAGAGAGAGAGAGAGAGAAAGAAAGAAAGAAAGAAAGAAAGAAAGAAAGAAAGAAAGAAAGAAAGAAAGAGAGAGAGAAAGAAGAAGCAGGAGGGAGAGAGAGTGAGAAAGAGGGAGTACAGTGGAAACTGCGTCAATAGTAACCTCTGAAAAATCCTCAACAGATTCCGACCTTTTCTCAGGTGAAAACAATGTCCTGAGCAAATGTTAAATTGGTTCCTTACCAACATATCATATGACAGACCACACATACATCCTGCACACCCTAATTGACAAAAAAAAAGAAGCTAAATCCTCTCATACTTTTGAATCAATTTGAGGGTCTGCTATACAAAATGATGATAACTTCCATAAGGCTGTGAGTGATCTATAGACAAGGCAGGAAGGGCTTTCTATGCCATCAAAAGGAACATAAAACTCAACGTTCTAATTAGGATTTGGTTAAAAGTACTTCAATCAGTTATAGAATCCATTTCTCTCTGACTTGCCTAGTTAAATAAAGGATCAATTTAAAACGTTGAAAAAATATATAGAATCCATTGCACTCTATGGTTGTAGAGGTCTGTGGTCCGCTCACCAACCAATAACAAAGAAAAGCGATGCCCACACGTTCACCAATAAAGTCCTCGACCTACAGAGAGATTAACCGAATCCCCTTAGTCAGCTGGTTCTGGGGCTCTGTTCACAAACACAAACAGACCCCAAGGACAGCAACATAATTAAACAAATAACTACACTGAGTGTACAAAACATAAGAAACACCTGCTCTTTCCATGACATAGACTGAGCAGGTGAATCCAGGTGAAAGCTATGATCTCTTATTGATGTCACTTGTTAAATCCCCTTTAATCAGTGTAGATGAAGTGTAGGAGTCAGGTTAATTTAAAGAAGGGATTCTTAAGCCTCGAGACAATTGAGACATGGATTCTGTATGTGTGTCTTTCAGAGGGTGAATGGGCAAGACAAAGCATTGAAGTGCCTTTGAACGGGGAATGGTAGTAGGTTCCAGATGCACCTGTTTGAGTTTGTCAAGAACTGCAATGCTGCTGGGTTTTTCATGCTCAACAGTTTCCTGTGCCTATTAAGAATGATCCACCAGCCAAAGCACATCCAGCCATCTTGACAGAACTGTGGGAAGAATTGTCAACATACACCAGCATCCCTGTGGAACGTTTTAGACATCTTGTAGAGTCCACTTCCCCGACGAATTGATGCTGCTCTGAGGGCAAAAGGGGGTGCAACAATATTAGGAAGGCATTCGTAATGTTTTGTACACTCAGTATATTTTACACTCTGGAAATAATCAACCAAAAAACAGAGAAACCGGATTGCTATCTGGCCCTAAACAGAGAATGCCCAGTAACAGAATACCTGACCATTGTGACTGACTAAAATTAAGAAAATCCTTGACTATGTACAGATTCACTGAGCATAGCCTTGCTATTGAGAGAGGACCAACATAGCTTTCCTTCTCTCGAGAGCCAGGTCTGCCTATGTGCCAACTGCCCACAAAATAGGGTGGAAACTGAGCAACACTTTCCTACCTCCTGTCAATGAAATGACCATATTAGAGACACATATTTCCCACATCACACAGACCTACAAAGAATTTGAAAACAAATCAAAAATTGATTAACTCCCATGTATGTTAGGTGCAATCACATTAGCAAGACGTGTGTCCCGTTGCCATGAGAAACGAGCAATCAGTGGAGCACAAACCACATTGTGAATACAACCAATATTTGTCTGTTGACTTACCTTCCCCTATTATTCATACTACAACTATTTGGACACTGTTAAAAACGCTAGCTGATAACATAACATTTGAAATGTCTTTATCCGTTATAAACCTTTATTAGTGCAATGTTTACTGTACATTGTGTATGTTTTTATGTTTTGTTTCTTCTCACTTTTGTTGATTGCCAAAGCAATTGAAATAGTCAATGTAGACATATGTTTCCCATGCCAATAAAACCCCTTTGAATTGGAGAGAGAGAGAGAGAGAGAGAGAGAGAGAGAGAGAGGAAAAGTGAGTGTGAGAGTGAGAGGGAAAATGAGAAGGAAGCAGAGACAGAGGGAAAGCGAGAGAGAGGGAAGCAGAGAGAGAGAAGGAAGCTGAGAGAGAGAGGAAAAGCGAGAGAGAGAGGGAAGCCGGGAGAGAGAGAGGGAAAGCGAGAGAGAGCGAGTTTACAGAAATACTACTCTCTTCCAGACTGAGAACTACCCAGGTAGCACCTGGCCCTAGCATGTTTATCCTGACCATTAACCAGTGGCAACGGGGAGGAGTTGAAACAAACTCCGGTGCACCTGCTAATTCCGCCCCCGGGGAAACAAACCACGCTACTCTCCTGCTATTTCCTGTGCCCTTGGGGAGGGGCACTGAGGGTGACTGGTGGGGCGGGCAAACAGAATCACCAGATGATGGGGGTAGAGGTCAGGGAGGGGTGCATGGCCGGTGGGCCACACCCGGGTATGAGTGTGAGGGAACAAGAGGTATGAAGATGCATGTGGAGGAGGTTAAAGGGGTGCATAGGGTCAGGCAGGACAGAGTTCAAACCTTCCTTCATGTGAGAAATCTGTTCCAGACTTGCTAAATGACATCTTATTGGAACCAGACGGGAGAGGGGAGTATGGAGAAGGGTGTGTATACAGTACTACACTGCTCTTTGACATCATTACATCTCGTCCTCTAGCCTCGCCCTCCAGACTAAAGAGCAGGGACAGCAGTCCCTATTGCAGGGTGGTGTAGATTCAACAGAGTCCCACACCGTAAAGCAGGGCTTTTGGAGCTCTGCAATCTGGGGAGAGAGCACCCAGGTATGAAAATGGACCATGGAAGCACCAAATCCATCACCTAGTGTCACGTCCTGACCTTAGTTCCTTTTTTATATCCCTATTTTAGTTTGGTCAGGGCGTGAGTTGGGGTGGGCATTCTATGTTTTGTGTTCTATGTTTTCTATTTCTATGTGTTAGGCCTGGTATGGTTCCCAATCAGAGGCAGCTGTCAATCGTTGTCTCTGATTGAGAACCATACTTAGGCAGCCTGTTTTCCCACTATGATTTGTGGGTAGTTGTTTTCTGTGTCTGTGTTTTACCATACAGAACTGTTTCGGTTTTCATTTATTTCTCTTGTTCTTTTGTATTCAGTGTTCGGTTATTTCATTAAAATATGGACACTTACCACGCTGCGCATTGGTCCGATCTTTCCTACTCCTCCTCACTACACATATATAAACAGATTAAAATGTACATTGAGTGAGACAAACGGAGGCAAGAACAAGAGAACAGGCAGGGGGCATGAAGAGTGAGGGGGGCGGGAAAGGAAAGAGGTGGAGTTATGGGGGGCGTGATTGAGAAGAGTGAAAGGGTTGTATGGGGCCTGAAATCATATTAGTCTGATGTGTGGAAAAAATTGAGGGAGGGAAGAAGGGAGGAAGAGAGGGAGGAGAGGAGGGAGAGGGGTTGGTGGAGGTAGGGAGTCTGTATCTAGTGAGTGAAAACATATTAGTCCAGTGTGGGATTCGTCATTTAGTATCAGTGGGTGACAGTGTGTTAGAGAACTCATTCTCTCTGTCGGTGTCTGGGCCCCACTGTGCAGCAGGCCCCAGTGTACAGCTCGCTCTCCAGGCCCTCTGTCTGTCAGTATGTCTGGGGCCCTGTCGTGTAGTCAGGGTTTAGTGATGTGGGTACACTGACAGACAGGAGCAGGGAAATGATACGTACCACAGAGCACAGCATGAGGACATGAGGAGACCACTTAGGGAGGGAGACATGGGAAAGAGAGAGAGAGAGAGAGAGAGAGAGAGAGAGAGAGAGAGACGGGTGATTTCTAAGAATGAGTGGCTACAGGGTCTGGGTAAACAGAGAGCTGTATAGTAGGTGATTTACAAGCTGTGTTAGAATGTCTCTAAACATGATCTCACCAAAGACAACATAACGCACACTACAGCAGATCTGTTTCAGTCACATTCCTCTCTCACCTCGCTCTGTCTCTGTCTCTCACTCTATGCTCATCTTCTTGTTCTCTCTCTTTCTCTTACTCCTGCACCCTTTCTTCCTAAATTACAAAGTCTACTTTCAATTTAGTTTCACTTTCTTCTGTACTGAGAACAACATAATCTCCCTGTCCCTGTCCCTGTCCCTGTCCCTGTCCCTGTCCCTGTCTCTCTGATGGACAGTAGCTCAATGTCTGTCTTGCCTTGAGTTTCAAAGTCCTTACATGGGGGTTGTGTGTGTGTGTGATGTGGAGCCATGTCAGTGTCACGCAATGAAGCATTATTCTACAGGCTGACGCCACACTCACGACCCCGGCACCAGCCGCTATCGCCACGGAGATTACCCCCTTCTGATTTACAACACCCCACTACCCCCGACCCAGGCCGTATATCCTACTGGGGCATCACTGACCCCTCCCCAAACCTCCTCCCAGTGTGAGTATTTGAGTGTCAACCCCCCCCAGCTGTGGGCTGTAGTCATGTCACAAATGGTGTTCTCTTCTGACCCCCCAGAGAGCATTCGGACAGGGCTGCATGGGCCTCCGCTGTCAACTGTGTGTGTTTGTATGTGTGTGTGTGTTAGATACTGTAACTATGCCAGCTTCCCAAAAACCCGCCATCTTTAAAATACTAGTGTGTGTGACCTCTAACCTGTGGAGTCAGTCTGCAGGTTGTGGCAGTAACCCTAGGGGTGAGGATTTCATGGTGAGTGGGGGGACAACACATGGAACAATAACAGCTGACGACACGGCCCCCTGGTCACACACTACCACAGACCCCCACCCCCCTCCTGTGTCCTCAGTCAGACAGACGACTCCAGCGCAGAGCAATCCGTAGGGCAGGGTGCAGAGTGATCCCCCTGTAAGGAGTGGAAGGGCGCATGGATGGGTCCGAGGGGTCACTGACCTAAACCTCTCTCCTAAGCTAGCTTAAGAACAGGGGAGCATGCTGAGAGAGACAGGTGGGGCTATACTGTACATTGCACAAGCGCACACCCTCCTAAAAAGCAGACATGAATCATAGCCTATACATTGGGGAGCTACAAACCCATTGGACACACTTCATATGTATGTCACGCGTGAGGCCTGTAACTCAGCCTGGCTGAAGAGTAGAGAGCAGGGGATCACAAACTACATTTTTTCCATCACTTCCAGCAATGGGGAACATCCCGCACCCTCCATTTCTGACAAGTTATAAACAGCTCTCTAAGTTATGCAATGACGAACATGACAATGGTGAAACTGATGATGCACTACCCAATTTCGATTACAACCGTCAAGAACACGTTGAAAGCTGGATAAAACAATGTTTTGGGGGGACCCGGCATCCCCCTCTGCCGACCCCTTGTGCCTCCCCTAGTGGGAGCGCCCAACAGCTTGGGAATCACTGTTCAAGGGTATCAGACGTATAATGTAGTGTGTTCTAGGGTATCATACGTGTAGTGTGTTCTAGGGTATCAGACGTATAATGTAGTGTGTTCTAGGGTATCAGACGTATAGTGTGTTCTAGGGTATCAGACGTATAATGTAGTGTGTTCTAGGGTATCAGACGTATAGTGTGTTCTAGGGTATCAGACGTATAATGTAGTGTGTTCTAGGGTATCAGCCGTATAGTGTGTTCTAGGGTATCAGACGTATAGTGTGTTCTAGAGTATCAGACGTGTAGTGTGTTCTAGGGTATCAGACGTATAGTGTGTTCTAGGGTATCAGACGTATAGTGTGTTCTTGGGTATCAGACGTATAGTGTGTTCTAGGGTATCAGACGTATAGTGTGTTCTAGGGTATCAGACGTATAGTGTGTTCTAGGGTATCAGACGTGTAGTGTGTTTTAGTGTATCAGACGTGTAGTGTGTTCTAGGGTATCAGATGTGTAGTGTAGTGTGTTCTAGGGTATCAGACATATAGTGTAGTGTGTTCTAGGGTATCAGACTTGTAGGGTAGTGTGTTCAAGGGTATCAGACATGAAGTGTTGTGTGTTCTAGGGTATTAGACGTGTTGTGTAGTGTATTCAAGGGTATCAGACGTGTTGTGTGTTCTAGGGTATCAGACGTGTAGTGTGTTCTAGGGTATCAGATGTGTAGTGTGTTCTAGGGTATCAGACGTGTAGTGTAGTGTGTTCTAGGGTATCAGACGTGTAGTGTGTTCTAGGGTATCAGACGTGTAGTGTAGTGTGTTCTAGGGTATCAGATGTGTAGTGTAGTGTGTTCTGGGGTATCAGACGTATTCTGTGTTCTAGGGTATCAGATGTGTAGTGCGTTCTAGGGTATCAGACGTGTAGTGTAGTGTGTTCTAGGGTATGAGACGTATAGTGTATTGTGTTCTGGGGTATCAGACGTATTCTGTGTTCTAGGGTAGCAGATGTGTAGCGTGTTCTAGGGTATCAGATGTATGTTGAGTTCTAGGGGATCAGACATCTAGTGTAGTGTGTTCTATGGTATCAGACATGTACTGTAGTGTGTTCTATGGTATCAGACATGTACTGTAGTGTGTTCTAGGGAATCAGACGTTTAGTGTAGTGTGTTCAAGGGTATCAGACGTGTAGTGTAGTGTGTTCTAGGGTATCAGACGTGTAGTGTAGTGTGTTCTAGGGTATCAGATGTGTAGTGTAGCGTTTTCTAGGGTATCAGACGTATAGTGTGTTCTAGGGTATCAGACGTAAAATGTAGTGTGTTCTAGGGTATCAGACGTGTAGTGTGTTCTAGGGTATCAGACGTGTAGTGTAGTGTGTTCTAGGGTATCAGACTGTAGTGTAGTGTGTTCTAGAGTATCAGACGTGTAGTGTAGTGTGTTCTAGGGTATCAGACGTGTAGTGTAGTGTGTTCTAGGGTATCAGACGTGTAGTGTAGTGTGTTCTAGGGTATCAGACGTGTAGTGTAGTGTGTTCTAGGGTATCAGACGTATAGTGTAGTGTGTTCTGGGGTATCAGACGTATTCTGTGTTCTAGGGTATCAGATGTGTAGCGTGTTCTAGGGTAACAGATGTATGTTGAGTTCTAGGGGATCAGACATGTATTGTAGTGTGTTCTATGGTATCAGACATGTACTGTATTGTGTTCTAGGGTATCAGACGTGTAGTGTAGTATGTTCAAGGGTATCAGACGTGTACTGTAGTGTGTTCTAGGGTATCAGACGTGTAGTGTAGTGTGTTCTAGGGTATCAGACGTGTAGTGTGTTCTAGGGTATCAGACGTGTAGTGTGTTCTAGGGTATCAGATGTGTAGTGTGTTCTCGGGCATCAGACGTGTAGTGTAGTGTGTTCTAGGGTATCAGACTGTAGTGTAGTGTGTTCTAGAGTATCAGACGTGTAGTGTAGTGTGTTCTAGGGTATCAGACGTGTAGTGTAGTGTGTTCTAGGGTATCAGACGTGTAGTGTAGTGTGTTCTAGGGTATCAGACGTATAGTGTAGTGTGTTCTGGGGTATCAGACGTATTCTGTGTTCTAGGGTATCAGATGTGTAGCGTGTTCTAGGGTAACAGATGTATGTTGAGTTCTAGGGGATCAGACGTGTAGTGTAGTGTGTTCTAGGTTATCAGACATGTAGTGTAGCGTGTTCTAGGGTATCAGACGTATAATGTAGTGTGTTCTAGGGTATCAGACGTATAGTGTGTTCTAGGGTATCAGACGTATAATGTAGTGTGTTCTAGGGTATCAGCCGTATAGTGTGTTCTAGGGTATCAGACGTATAGTGTGTTCTAGGGTATCAGACGTATAGTGTGTTCTAGGGTATCAGACGTATAGTGTGTTCTAGGGTATCAGACGTATAGTGTGTTCTTGGGTATCAGACGTATAGTGTGTTCTAGGGTATCAGACGTGTAGTGTGTTCTAGGGTATCAGACGTATAGTGTGTTCTAGGGTATCAGACGTATAGTGTGTTCTAGGGTATCAGACGTGTAGTGTGTTTTAGTGTATCAGACGTGTAGTGTGTTCTAGGGTATCAGATGTGTAGTGTAGTGTGTTCTAGGGTATCAGACATATAGTGTAGTGTGTTCTAGGGTATCAGACTTGTAGGGTAGTGTGTTCAAGGGTATCAGACATGAAGTGTTGTGTGTTCTAGGGTATCAGATGTGTTGTGTAGTGTATTCAAGGGTATCAGACGTGTTGTGTGTTCTAGGGTATCAGACGTGTAGTGTGTTCTAGGGTATCAGATGTGTAGTGTGTTCTAGGGTATCAGACGTGTAGTGTAGTGTGTTCTAGGGTATCAGACGTGTAGTGTGTTCTAGGGTATCAGACGTGTAGTGTAGTGTGTTCTAGGGTATCAGATGTGTAGTGTAGTGTGTTCTGGGGTATCAGACGTATTCTGTGTTCTAGGGTATCAGATGTGTAGTGCGTTCTAGGGTATCAGACGTGTAGTGTAGTGTGTTCTAGGGTATGAGACGTATAGTGTATTGTGTTCTGGGGTATCAGACGTATTCTGTGTTCTAGGGTAGCAGATGTGTAGCGTGTTCTAGGGTATCAGATGTATGTTGAGTTCTAGGGGATCAGACATCTAGTGTAGTGTGTTCTATGGTATCAGACATGTACTGTAGTGTGTTCTATGGTATCAGACATGTACTGTAGTGTGTTCTAGGGAATCAGACGTTTAGTGTAGTGTGTTCAAGGGTATCAGACGTGTAGTGTAGTGTGTTCTAGGGTATCAGATGTGTAGTGTAGCGTTTTCTAGGGTATCAGACGTATAGTGTGTTCTAGGGTATCAGACGTAAAATGTAGTGTGTTCTAGGGTATCAGACGTGTAGTGTGTTCTAGGGTATCAGACGTGTAGTGTAGTGTGTTCTAGGGTATCAGACTGTAGTGTAGTGTGTTCTAGAGTATCAGACGTGTAGTGTAGTGTGTTCTAGGGTATCAGACGTGTAGTGTAGTGTGTTCTAGGGTATCAGACGTGTAGTGTAGTGTGTTCTAGGGTATCAGACGTATAGTGTAGTGTGTTCTGGGGTATCAGACGTATTCTGTGTTCTAGGGTATCAGATGTGTAGCGTGTTCTAGGGTAACAGATGTATGTTGAGTTCTAGGGGATCAGACATGTATTGTAGTGTGTTCTATGGTATCAGACATGTACTGTATTGTGTTCTAGGGTATCAGACGTGTAGTGTAGTATGTTCAAGGGTATCAGACGTGTACTGTAGTGTGTTCTAGGGTATCAGACGTGTAGTGTAGTGTGTTCTAGGGTATCAGACGTGTAGTGTGTTCTAGGGTATCAGACGTGTAGTGTGTTCTAGGGTATCAGATGTGTAGTGTGTTCTAGGGCATCAGACGTGTAGTGTAGTGTGTTCTAGGGTATCAGACGTGTAGTGTAGTGTGTTCTAGGGTATCAGACGTGTAGTGTAGTGTGTTCTAGGGTATCAGATGTGTAGTGTAGCGTTTTCTAGGGTATCAGACGTATAGTGTGTTCTAGGGTATCAGACGTAAAATGTAGTGTGTTCTAGGGTATCAGACGTGTAGTGTGTTCTAGGGTATCAGACGTGTAGTGTAGTGTGTTCTAGGGTATCAGACTGTAGTGTAGTGTGTTCTAGAGTATCAGACGTGTAGTGTAGTGTGTTCTAGGGTATCAGACGTGTAGTGTAGTGTGTTCTAGGGTATCAGACGTGTAGTGTAGTGTGTTCTAGGGTATCAGACGTGTAGTGTAGTGTGTTCTAGGGTATCAGATGTATAGTGTAGTGTGTTCTGGGGTATCAGACGTATTCTGTGTTCTAGGGTATCAGATGTGTAGCGTGTTCTAGGGTAACAGATGTATGTTGAGTTCTAGGGGATCAGACATGTATTGTAGTGTGTTCTATGGTATCAGACATGTACTGTATTGTGTTCTAGGGTATCAGACGTGTAGTGTAGTATGTTCAAGGGTATCAGACGTGTACTGTAGTGTGTTCTAGGGTATCAGACGTGTAGTGTAGTGTGTTCTAGGGTATCAGACGTGTAGTGTGTTCTAGGGTATCAGATGTGTAGTGTGTTCTAGGGCATCAGACGTGTAGTGTAGTGTGTTCTAGGGTATCAGACGTGTAGTGTAGTGTGTTCTAGGGTATCAGACGTGTAGTGTAGTGTGTTCTAGGGTATCAGATGTGTAGTGTAGCGTTTTCTAGGGTATCAGACGTATAGTGTGTTCTAGGGTATCAGACGTAAAATGTAGTGTGTTCTAGGGCATCAGACGTGTAGTGTGTTCTAGGGTATCAGACGTGTAGTGTAGTGTGTTCTAGGGTATCAGACTGTAGTGTAGTGTGTTCTAGAGTATCAGACGTGTAGTGTAGTGTGTTCTAGGGTATCAGACGTGTAGTGTAGTGTGTTCTAGGGTATCAGACGTGTAGTGTAGTGTGTTCTAGGGTATCAGACGTGTAGTGTAGTGTGTTCTAGGTTATCAGACGTATAGTGTAGTGTGTTCTGGGGTATCAGACGTATTCTGTGTTCTAGGGTATCAGATGTGTAGCGTGTTCTAGGGTAACAGATGTATGTTGAGTTCTAGGGGATCAGACATGTATTGTAGTGTGTTCTATGGTATCAGACATGTACTGTATTGTGTTCTAGGGTATCAGACGTGTAGTGTAGTATGTTCAAGGGTATCAGATGTGTAGTGTAGTGTGTTCTAGGGTATCAGACGTGTAGTGTAGTGTGTTCTAGGTTATCAGACATGTAGTGTAGCGTGTTCTAGGGTATCAGACGTATAGTGTAGTGTGTTCTGGGGTATCAGACTTGTAGGGTAGTGTGTTCAAGGGTATCAGACATGAAGTGTAGTGTGTTCTAGGGTATGAGACGTATAGTGTATTGTGTTCTGGGGTATCAGACGTATTCTGTGTTCTAGGGTAGCAGATGTGTAGCGTGTTCTAGGGTATCAGATGTATGTTGAGTTCTAGGGGATCAGACATCTAGTGTAGTGTGTTCTATGGTATCAGACATGTACTGTAGTGTGTTCTATGGTATCAGACATGTACTGTAGTGTGTTCTAGGGAATCAGACGTTTAGTGTAGTGTGTTCAAGGGTATCAGACGTGTAGTGTAGTGTGTTCTAGGGTATCAGACATGTAGTGTAGTGTGTTCTAGGGTATCAGAGAGTGTGTACGTATAGTGTGTAGGGTATCAGCGTAAAATGTAGTGTGTTCTAGGGTATCAGACGTGTAGTGTGTGTCAGACGTGTAGTGTAGTGTGTTCTAGGGTATCAGACGTAAAGTGTAGTGTGTTCTAGGGTATCAGACGTGTAGTGTAGTGTAGTGTGTTCTAGGGTATCAGGGTGTAGTGTAGTGTGTTCTAGGGTATCAGACGATTCTGTGTTCTAGGGTATCAGTGTAGTGTGTTCTAACAGATGTATCAGACATGTATTGTAGTGTGTTCTATGGTATCAGACATGTACTGTGTGTTCTAGGGTATAGGCGTGAAGTGGTATGTTCAAGGGTATCAGACGTGTAGTGTAGTGTGTTCTAGGGTATCAGACGTGTAGTGTAGTGTGTTCTAGGTTATCAGACATGTAGTGTAGCGTGTTCTAGGGTATCAGACGTATAGTGTAGTGTGTTCTGGGGTATCAGACTTGTAGGGTAGTGTGTTCTAGGGTATCAGATGTGTAGTGTAGTGTGTTCTAGGGTATCAGACGTGTAGTGTAGTGTGTTCTAGGTTATCAGACGTGTAGTGTAGTGTGTTCTAGGGTATCAGACGTGTAGTGTAGTGTGTTCTAGGGTAACAAACATGTAGTGTAGTGTGTTCTAGGGTATCAGACTTGTAGGGTAGTGTGTTCTAGGGTATCAGATGTGTAGCGTGTTCTAGGGTATCAGATGTATGTTGAGTTCTAGGGGATCAGACATGTACTGTAGTGTGTTCTATGGTATCAGACATGTACTGTAGTGTGTTCTAGGTTATCAGACGTGTAGTGTGTTCTAGGGAATCAGACGTGTAGTGTAGCGTGTTCTAGGGTATCAGACGTATAGTGTAGTGTGTTCTGGGGTATCAGACTTGTAGGGTAGTGTGTTCTAGGGTATCAGATGTGTAGTGTAGTGTGTTCTAGGGTATCAGACGTGTAGTGTAGTGTGTTCTAGGGTATCAGACGTGTAGTGTAGTGTGTTCTGGGGTATCAGACGTATTCTGTGTTCTAGGGTATCAGATGTGTAGCGTGTTCTAGGGTATCAGATATATGTTGAGTTCTAGGGGATCAGACATCTAGTGTAGTGTGTTCTATGGTATCAGACATGTACTGTAGTGTGTTCTAGGGTATCAGATGTGTAGCGTGTTCTAGGGTATCAGATATATGTTGAGTTCTAGGGGATCAGACATCTAGTGTAGTGTGTTCTATGGTATCAGACATGTACTGTAGTGTGTTCTAGGGTATCAGACGTGTAGTGTGTTCTAGGGAATCAGACGTTTAGTGTAGTGTGTTCAAGGGTATCAGACGTGTAGTGTAGTGTGTTCTAGGGTATCAGATGTGTAGTGTAGCGTTTTCTTGGGTATCAGACGTATAGTGTAGTGTGTTCTGGGGTATCAGATGTGTAGTGTAGTGTGTTCTAGGGTATCAGACGTATAGTGTGTTCTAGGGTATCAGACGTATAATGTAGTGTGTTCTAGGGTATCAGACGTGTAGTGTGTTCTAGGGTATCAGACGTGTAGTGTAGTGTGTTCTAGGGTATCAGACGTGTAGTGTAGTGTGTTCTAGAGTATCAGACGTGTAGTGTAGTGTGTTCTAGGGTATCAGACGTGTAGTGTAGTGTGTTCTAGGGTAACAAACATGTAGTGTAGTGTGTTCTAGGGTATCAGACGTATAGTGTAGTGTGTTCTGATCAGACATGTACTGTAGTGTGTTCTATGGTATCAGACATGTACTGTAGTGTGTTCTAGGTTATCAGACGTGTAGTGTGTTCTAGGGAATCAGACGTGTAGTGTGTTCTAGGGTATCAGACGTATAGAGTAGTGTGTTCTGGGGTATCAGACTTGTAGTGTAGTGTGTTCTAGAGTATCAGACGTGTAGTGTAGTGTGTTCTAGGGTATCAGACGTGTAGTGTAGTGTGTTCTAGGGTAACAAACATGTAGTGTAGTGTGTTCTAGGGTATCAGACGTATAGTGTAGTGTGTTCTGGGGTATCAGACGTATTCTGTGTTCTAGGGTATCAGATGTGTAGTGTGTTCTAGGGTATCAGACGTGTAGTGTAGTGTGTTCTAGGGTATCAGACGTGTAGTGTAGTGTGTTCTAGGGTATCAGACGTATAGTGTAGTGTGTTCTGGGGTATCAGACGTATTCTGTGTTCTAGGGTATCAGATGTGTAGCGTGTTCTAGGGTATCAGATGTATGTTGAGTTCTATTGTATCAGACATGTACTGTAGTGTGTTCTAGGGTATCAGACATGTAGTGTGTTCTAGGGTATCAGACGTGAAGTGTGTTCTAGGGTATCAGACGTATAATGTAGTGTGTTCTATGGTATCTCAGCCGTATAATGTAGTGTGTTCTAGGGGGTTATCAGTACGTGTGTTCTAGGGTATCAGACGTGTAAGTGTGTTCTTGGGTATCAGGCGTGTAGTGTGTTCTAGGGTATCAGGCGTGTAGTGTGTTCTAGGGTATCAGACGTATAGTGTGTTCTAGGGTATCAGACGTATAATGTAGTGTGTTCTAGGGTATCAGACGTGTAGTGTGTTCTTGGGTATCAGACGTATAGTGTGTTCTAGGGTATCAGACGTGTAGTGTGTTCTAGGGTATCAGATGTATAGTGTGTTCTAGGGTATCATATGTGTAGTGTAGTGTGTTCTAGGGTATCAGACGTATAGTGTAGTGTGTTCTAGGGTATGAGAGGTATAGTGTATTGTGTTCTGGGGTATCAGACGTATTCTGTGTTCTAGGGTATCATATGTGTTGCGTGTTCTAGGGTATCAGATGTATGTTGAGTTCTAGGGTATCAGACATGTAGTGTAGTGTGTTCTAGAGTATCAGACGTGTAGTGTAGTGTGTTCTAGGGTATCAGACGTGTAGTGTGTTCTAGGGTATCAGACGTGAAGTGTGTTCTAGGGTATCAGATGTGTAGTGTAGTGTGTTCTAGGGTATCAGACGTATAGTGTAGTGTGTTCTAGGGTATGAGAGGTATAGTGTATTGTGTTCTGGGGTATCAGACGTATTCTGTGTTCTAGGGTATCATATGTGTAGCGTGTTCTAGGGTATCAGACGTATAGTGTAGTGTGTTCTGGGGTATCAGACTTGTAGGGTAGTGTGTTCTAGGGTATCAGATGTGTAGTGTAGTGTGTTCTAGGGTATCAGACGTGTAGTGTAGTGTGTTCTAGGGTATCAGACGTGTAGTGTAGTGTGTTCTGGGGTATCAGACGTATTCTGTGTTCTAGGGTATCAGATGTGTAGCGTGTTCTAGGGTATCAGATATATGTTGAGTTCTAGGGGATCAGACATCTAGTGTAGTGTGTTCTATGGTATCAGACATGTACTGTAGTGTGTTCTAGGGTATCAGACGTGTAGTGTGTTCTAGGGTATCAGATGTGTAGCGTGTTCTAGGGTATCAGATATATGTTGAGTTCTAGGGGATCAGACATCTAGTGTAGTGTGTTCTATGGTATCAGACATGTACTGTAGTGTGTTCTAGGGTATCAGACGTGTAGTGTGTTCTAGGGAATCAGACGTTTAGTGTAGTGTGTTCAAGGGTATCAGACGTGTAGTGTAGTGTGTTCTAGGGTATCAGATGTGTAGTGTAGCGTTTTCTTGGGTATCAGACGTATAGTGTAGTGTGTTCTGGGGTATCAGATGTGTAGTGTAGTGTGTTCTAGGGTATCAGACGTATAGTGTGTTCTAGGGTATCAGACGTATAATGTAGTGTGTTCTAGGGTATCAGACGTGTAGTGTGTTCTAGGGTATCAGACGTGTAGTGTAGTGTGTTCTAGAGTATCAGACGTGTAGTGTAGTGTGTTCTAGGGTATCAGACGTGTAGTGTAGTGTGTTCTAGGGTAACAAACATGTAGTGTAGTGTGTTCTAGGGTATCAGACGTATAGTGTAGTGTGTTCTGATCAGACATGTACTGTAGTGTGTTCTATGGTATCAGACATGTACTGTAGTGTGTTCTAGGTTATCAGACGTATAGAGTAGTGTGTTCTGGGGTATCAGACTTGTAGTGTAGTGTGTTCTAGAGTATCAGACGTGTAGTGTAGTGTGTTCTAGGGTATCAGACGTGTAGTGTAGTGTGTTCTAGGGTAACAAACATGTAGTGTAGTGTGTTCTAGGGTATCAGACGTATAGTGTAGTGTGTTCTGGGGTATCAGACGTATTCTGTGTTCTAGGGTATCAGATGTGTAGTGTGTTCTAGGGTATCAGACGTGTAGTGTAGTGTGTTCTAGGGTATCAGACGTGTAGTGTAGTGTGTTCTAGGGTATCAGACGTATAGTGTAGTGTGTTCTGGGGTATCAGACGTATTCTGTGTTCTAGGGTATCAGATGTGTAGCGTGTTCTAGGGTATCAGATGTATGTTGAGTTCTATTGTATCAGACATGTACTGTAGTGTGTTCTAGGGTATCAGACATGTAGTGTGTTCTAGGGTATCAGACGTGAAGTGTGTTCTAGGGTATCAGACGTATAATGTAGTGTGTTCTATGGTATCAGACGTATAGTGTGTTCTAGGGTATCAGCCGTATAATGTAGTGTGTTCTAGGGTATCAGCCGTATAGTGTGTTCTAGGGTATCAGACGTATAGTGTGTTCTAGAGTATCAGACGTGTAGTGTGTTCTAGGGTATCAGACGTGTAGTGTGTTCTTGGGTATCAGACGTGTAGTGTGTTCTAGGGTATCAGACGTGTAGTGTGTTCTAGGGTATCAGACGTATAGTGTGTTCTAGGGTATCAGACGTATAATGTAGTGTGTTCTAGGGTATCAGACGTGTAGTGTGTTCTTGGGTATCAGACGTATAGTGTGTTCTAGGGTATCAGACGTGTAGTGTGTTCTAGGGTATCAGATGTATAGTGTGTTCTAGGGTATCAGATGTGTAGTGTAGTGTGTTCTAGGGTATCAGACGTATAGTGTAGTGTGTTCTAGGGTATGAGAGGTATAGTGTATTGTGTTCTGGGGTATCAGACGTATTCTGTGTTCTAGGGTATCATATGTGTTGCGTGTTCTAGGGTATCAGATGTATGTTGAGTTCTAGGGTATCAGACATGTAGTGTAGTGTGTTCTAGAGTATCAGACGTGTAGTGTAGTGTGTTCTAGGGTATCAGACGTGTAGTGTGTTCTAGGGTATCAGACGTGAAGTGTGTTCTAGGGTATCAGACGTATAATGTAGTGTGTTCTAGGGTATCAGACGTATAGTGTGTTCTAGGGTATCAGCCGTATAATGTAGTGTGTTCTGGGGTATCAGCCGTATAGTGTGTTCTAGGGTATCAGACGTATAGTGTGTTCTAGAGTATCAGACGTGTAGTGTGTTCTAGGGTATCAGACGTGTAGTGTGTTCTTGGGTATCAGACGTATAATGTAGTGTGTTCTAGGGTATCAGGCGTGTAGTGTGTTCTTGGGTATCAGACGTATAGTGTGTTCTAGGGTATCAGACGTGTAGTGTGTTCTAGGGTATCAGATGTATAGTGTGTTCTAGGGTATCAGATGTGTAGTGTAGTGTGTTCTAGGGTATCAGACGTATAGTGTAGTGTGTTCTAGGGTATGAGACGTATAGTGTATTGTGTTCTGGGGTATCAGACGTATTCTGTGTTCTAGGGTATCATATGTGTAGCGTGTTCTAGGGTATCAGATGTATGTTGAGTTCTAGGGTATCAGACGTGTAGTGTAGTGTGTTCTAGAGTATCAGACGTGTAGTGTAGTGTGTTCTAGGGTATCAGACGTGTAGTGTAGTGTGTTCTAGGGTATCAGACGTGTAGTGTAGTGTGTTCTAGGGTATCAGACATGTAGTGTAGTGTGTTCTAGGGTATGAGACGTATAGTGTATTGTGTTCTGGGGTATCAGACGTATTCTGTGTTCTAGGGTATCAGATGTGTAGCGTGTTCTAGGGTATCAGATGTATGTTGAGTTCTATTGTATCAGACATGTACTGTAGTGTGTTCTATGGTATCAGACGTGTTGTGTGTTCTAGGGAATCAGACGTTTAGTGTAGTGTGTTCTAGGGTATCAGATGTGTAGTGTAGTGTGTTCTAGGGTATCAGATGTGTAGTGTAGTGTGTTCAATGGTATCAGACGTGTAGTGTAGTGTGTTCTAGGGTATCAGACGTGTAGTTTAGTGTGTTCTAGGGTATCAGACGTGTAGTGTAGTGTGTTCTAGGGTATCAGACTTGTACTGTAGTGTGTTCTAGAGTATCGGACATGTACTGTAGTGTGTACTCGGGTATCGGACATGTACTGTAGTGTGTTCTAGGGTTTCAGACATGTGTCATGTTTTAAAGGGATCTTTCATGTCAGCTTGTTTTGTACCAATTGTCACAGGATGTTCATGCACTCTGTGGTAAACACCTACGCTGCATCTGTGCATGCACATGGCCCTCGTCAATAGCAGTGCACTATATAGGGAATAGGGTGCCATTGCAGATGCAGACCTACACAAACACAGAGGTCATAGGGATCTATTGAACTCTATGTTATGTCCAGTCACATATAAAGTCACTCACATGCGAAGTCACTCACGAATGAAGTCACTCATGTAGTAAGCTTACGTAACCCAGAGGCAGCTCTCATTTACAGTGCAGTCTACCACATCCTACTGGTAGAGGACACAACTCAACTATGCAACTACTGTACTGTGTAAAATAAGGTGTGTGTGTGTGTGTGTCCTGTATGCTGCTCCGTGACACATTGCCATAGCTCTCCTGTCATCGACCCGGTCCTGGGTAAAATAGAGAGTGCGAGGCTCTGTTACAGTGCTAAATACTGGACTAATAAACCCTGCCTCTGCCTCTGTCTCTCTCTCACACACACACACACACACACACACACACACACACACACACACACACACACACACACAAACCTCTATTACATTGTGACCGACATGGAGGCCACAGTCCTTCAGTAGTCATGGTCTCTCTTAACAAGGCCTTAAGAAAGGCTTCTAAATTGATAGTGACTACAGGGCAAAACAAATAGAAAGGACATGGTTAGCCACTCAACTATTAAGGTTTGAGACTCGCTGCCACTCTGATCTATCTCCTATATACAATACCATACACCCACTAGTGTTCAAAAGGTTTTTGGCGATTCCAAAGATTCTGTATTTAGTGTTGAGTTTCAGGACAAGGTTTGTAGAATTCCTAAAATACGGTATGTTACTGTATTCTGTGAGGTACAGCATTCTAACTAATATAGCCTCTTACAAGGCACGCCTTAAAATATGTTAATGAGCCATAGACTCTTCCCCTGCCAACAACATTTTCCCACAATGCACCATAATTAATACTTTTAAACACATTTACGGTATTTTACTGTGCATTCTACAGTGAAATTACAGAAAGGTCTTACAGTGTGCTTTAAAACAAATGTATGGTATTTTACTGTGCATTCTACTGTTTTCTACTATATTCAGGTTATACAGTATCATCCTGTCGATTTAATACAGTAAGATTCTGATAAAATTACAAAAATGGCTAACAGTGTATGTACAGTATATGTGTGCGGAGGAAATGTACATTTTTTATGATGTACATTTTGGCTTGAAAATTGTGTGCTGGGATTTGATAGAGATATAGTGTAGGTGGAAGCAGTGGCGGATTTAGGTATAGGTGACATGGGCAGTTGCCCAGGGCAGCATCTAGCCAGGGGCGGCACGGGGCGCCCACACAAAAAAAAGCGGAATAGTGACATTTGCGCGATCGGTTTCCTATCGCTCATTTGCACGTCATGTCAATGATATCATGTCACCATGTGGGACAGAGTGGGCGCCCTGATTATATTTTGTGATCCAGGCAGGCTACTGCCTGGGAAGGTCTCCCACTCAGAAGTATGAGATGGGGAGGGGGGCGGGGGTAGGTTGATCTCAGGTCTCCCCACTGGAAGCCTGAGGTAGGGGGAGCAGGGGAATCTTTCAAATAGCGCACTTCTAACTTTCTAACAGTACTAGTGCAATTAGTAAAATCAGTCACACTACGAAATGCTACCAAATAATCCGCAGTTCATTCATAATACTGTGATATAGTACTAGTTTCACAGACACATTGTTGCATTTTTTGGGGGGTTTGTGTGAAGTCGTTAAGAATAATATTAAACCAGTCTGCACACCACCAAGGTGAATTGGTTTAGTCTTGACTCTTGGTTGACAGTGTTGGGGGATGGGTAATGTATTGATGCTCGAGTGGCAAATCAACACACATTTGTTTCTATTTGTCTTTGTTGCTTCTTTTTGATATTTATGAGTCTTATTTTTGTATATATTTTTTATATGTATATAGTTTTAAATGTTACGATTATTTATTTGTGGCACTGATGGGGGGGGAAACATGCCCAGGGAAACATACAAGCTAGAACCGCCACTGGGTGGGAGTGTGTGTGGTAGAGGTGAGGTATAGTAGATTATGTTGGAAATATTAGTGGGAGTGTAGTGTATGATAGAGAGGTGTAGGAGGCTATGTGGAGATGAGAGCTTCTGTGTGTGTGCGTGCATGTGTGTGTACTGGGGAGCTGAATCCTGTTGATCTAGAGGACGTTTGTTTTAGTGGAAACCAAATCTCTCTGACCTTTTTTTATTCATCCTCTCCTACTGGCCAGGCTATAGCGGGATGTTAGAGATGACACGCACACACACTTCTAAGGAATCAACGTTTTGCTGTATAGCCCTGGCCACCCAGAAGGCTATTATGTTTTCAGATTAAGCAGATGGATAGGCCAACATCATTGGGATTGTTTCAGTTTGTATAGTGTGTGTGTTTGTGTGTGTTTAATTTCTCCCCACCCAGTCCCAATCCGTTGTATATTTACCTATGATGAGCCCCACCAGGATTTTGTCCCTGTAAATTTGATTGGCCGTTAGATTTAGAAGCAGATTATTGGTATAAAGCAGTCAGCAACACGGACATAAACCTGAGCTAGGTTTGATATTGCTCACTTACTTGAGGATGAATACAAGGGATTGTTAACACATTTGACCAGTGTTCAGTTTCTGGCGCTTTTGCAGATCTATATCCAACGTGTTACTTTTTTTTGTAGGTTTCAGCTCGAGGGTTGAAAGCTCATGATAACGTTTCACAAATAATATTTTTTGTGTGTGTTGCATACAGTAAATTGGAGTCCATTGTGTATTTTGTGCTGAAATATTTAGCCCTAGTCAATAATGGTATGCTAGCAATTAGCCTGGCATGCTATTGGCAGGCTAGGAGTCAGCAGGGTGAATTAGTTGGCACATGACCTAGTCATCCCACCGACTGATCCCATCCATCTCCATCAAGCATGAGTTATCAGCTGTAATTGCAATTACCATGGTTGTGAGATGGTTGTGAGGCTCTGGGAGATATTGGTATTTTACCATGTTGTCCTCGTAACCCTTAATGCCATAACTCACCTTTAGAGCCCCCCCCACCCACTCCCCCACCCACTCCCCCACCCAACACGCACACACCAATCCTGGCAGGGTAAAACATAGTTGAAAGGTGAAAAGTGCAGTCGGCATCCACTCCCAGTTCCCAGCATGTCGAGAGTGAGGTCAGTGTCTGCCCGTCGGGCCACGGCCACGCAGAGAATCATGGGAAAGAGCGGTGGAGAATTAATCGCAGTCAATGAGGGGGAACCAGGCTGGCTGAGACGTCACTAACACCCATTAAAAGAGAGAGAGAGAGAGAGGTTGTGTGTGCCCTTGTACAGTGTATGGGTGCAGGGGTGGTACTCTCTGGGACAATACAAGGCTCTCTGAAAGAAAGGGTACAAATAAATCCTGGGTCATGTTCAGTAGGCGTGAAACGGGAGAAAACAATGAAATGGAGTAGAACAGGGTGGTTCTATTTGAACTTGTCCAGTAAAAAAAGGTTTGTGTTGTTTTGTTACACTGTGCCCTAATGAACATGACTTTTCCGGTTCAGTGTAATACCTTTAGAATAACTTTAATAAAGATTTTGTTAGCCATTTAGTGGTAATGTTCATAACTATACATATGCTTTTGAGCCTTATATTAACTGTTGTGTTTTTCTCTCCTCTCTCTTTGTCTCCTCTCTCCTCTCCTCCTGGCCCTGACTGTATCTCCGCACCTCTCTGATTCAGAGGGGATGGGTTGAATGCGGAAGACACATTTCAGTTGAATGCATTCAGTTGTACAACTGACTAGGTATCCCCCTTTCCCTTTCCGTTTCCCTCTGACACCACTCAGGTAAGACATAAAAATGCATCAATACTCACACAGGCATTGTTTGAAAGGCTGTTCAGTAGTAGCATGGCTATTACAGTATATACTTGTTGTACATCTGCCTTTGAGTGGGTGTTTGGTATTACTATATAGTAGTTGGTGTTGAGTTTGAATGCTCCTCCTGTGCTCTCACAACAGTCGTATCTTGTCCATACACCATGCTGGCAGAGTGATGACATGGACAATGAGTGTGAGGTGGAGTGTGTGTTTCGTTGTAGAGGGGTGTTAAGTTCATGTGATATAAAACACCAAAAAGTATGTGGAAAGATATTTTGTTGTAATAAAAAGTCAAATGTATCCTTAAACGGATCGGACCCTTTTTCCAATTTTTGCCCAAAATGACATACGCAAATTTAACATATATTTTTTAAACTTGGTTTGATTGTGATGTTTTTTTTTCAACCTTGGTTGAACCACTGACTAAGTTACTAAGGACAAGAGCACCCGCTAAATGACCTAAATGTCACGCCCTGACCTTAGAGAGACGTTTTATTTCTCTATTTGGATAGGTCAGGGTGTGATTTGGGGTGGGCATTCTATGTTTTCTATTTCTTTGTTTTTGGCCGAGTATGGTTCCCAATCAGAGGCAGCTGTCTAACGTTGTCTCTGATTGGGGATCATACTTAGGCAGCCCTTTTTCCCACTTTCTGTTGTGGGATCTTGTTTTTGTTAGATGCTGTGTGAGCGCTGCAATTCTTTACGTGTCGTTTATCTTTCTTGTTTTTTTGTTGGTGTTCATTTAATAAATGTAAAATGTACGCCTCCAACGCTGTACCTTGGTCTCATTCCAACGACAGCCGTAACACTAAATGTAAAAATGTAAACTTGAAAAGAACACTGGGTAATGTCGCTGCATGGATAACTCCAGTAATATACTGTAATTAGATTACAATAATATTTTTGGTACCTTAAAATGGATTATCATAAAATGGATTACTGTAGCTATAATGTAAAATGATAGTTAAACTGTCATGTAAAATTACGGTAACTTACTGGCCAATTGCTGTACATTTTACAATAAATGTTTTACAGTGTACACACCATATACATGCATATGCTAAAAACAGGACTGAGCAAGTGTGACTTTAAGTAGCATTACTAACTGCACAAGCTCTCTCTCACACACACACGCACACATACAAACACACACACACACACACACACACACACACACACACACGCACGCACACAGACAAACACACAGCGAACTAGACCTGAACCCAGCTTCATGTCTGTTTAAACTAAATGTTCCAAGCTAATGCGGACAAATATCCACAGAGCAGCCCAGAGGTTTCCTCATTTCCTGCCCTAGGCCACACACACACACACACACACACACACACACACACACACACACACACACACACACACACACACACACACACACACACACACACACACACACACACGGCCCCATGGCTACTATAACTGAGCCTGCAGACCTTGGAACCATTTGTTCAACAGTGCTGATGTGATACACATTGAAACTGTAACGAATCTCTTCGTTGTCTGAGGAGGAGTAGGAAGGATCGGACCAATATGCAGGGTGGTAATACATTTTAATGTATTAGACTGAACACACGAAACAAAATAACAAAGTGAATGGAAGAAACGAAACAGGAACTAATGGTCAGGACGTGACAGTACCCCCCCCAAAGGTGCGGACTCCGGCCGCAAAACCTAACCCCATAGGGGAGGGTCTGGGTGGGCATCTGTCCGCGGTGGCGGCTCTGGAGCGGGACGTGGGCCCCACTCCACCATAGTCTTGGCCCACTTAAGTGGCGCCCTAGGAGCGGCGATCCTCGCCTCGGACTCGGGACCCTTGCAGCGGGTCCCGATTAGACGGGTGACTCTGGCAGCGCCGGAGTGAAGGGCGACTGGCAGCCCCGAATAGACGGGCGACTCTGGCAGCGCCGGAGTGAAGTGCGACTGGCAGTGCCAGAGTGAAGGGCGACTGGCAGCCCCGAATAGACGGGCGACTCTGGCAGCGCCGGAGTGAAGGGCGACTCTGGCAGCGCCGGAGTGAAGGGCGACTGGCAGCGCCGGAGTGAAGGGCGACTGGCAGCGCCGGAGTGAAGGGTGACTGGCAGCGCCGAGGTGAAGGGCGACTGGCAGTGCCGGAGTGAAGGGCGACTGGCAGCGCCGAAGTGAAGAACGACTGGCAGGGTTGGAATGAAAGGGGAACTGGCAGAGCCGAAGTGAAGGGCGACTGGCAGCGCCGAAGTGAAGAACGACTGGCAGGGTTGGAATGAAAGGGGAACTGGCAGTGCCGGAGTGAAGGGCGACTGGCAGTGCCAGAGTGAAGGGCGACTGGCAGCCCCGAATAGACGGGCGACTCTGGCAGCGCCGGAGTGAAGGGCGACTCTGGCAGCGCCGGAGTGAAGGGCGACTGGCAGCGCCGGAGTGAAGGGCGACTGGCAGCGCCGAGGTGAAGAACGACTGGCAGGGTTGGAATGAAAGGGAACTGGCAGAGCCGAAGTGAAGGGCGACTGGCAGCGCCGAAGTGAAGAACGACTGGCAGGGTTGGAATGAAAGGGAACTGGCAGTGCCGGAGTGAAGGGCGACTGGCAGCGCCGAAGTGAAGAACGACTGGCAGGGTTGGAATGAAAGGGGAACTGGCAGTGCTGGAGTGAAGGGCGACTGGCAGCGCCGAAGTGAAGAACGACTGGCAGGGTTGGAATGAAAGGGGAACTGGCAGAGCCGAAGTGAAGGGCGACTGGCAGCGCCGAAGTGAAGGGCGACTGGCAGCACCGGAGTGAAGGGCGACTGGCAGCGCGGAAGTGAAGAACGACTGGCAGGGTTGGAATGAAAGGGAACTGGCAGTGCCGGAGTGAAGGGCGACTCTGGCAGAGCCGAAGTGAAGGGCGACTGGCAGCGCCGGAGTGAAGGGCGACTGGCAGCGCCGGAGTGAAGGGTGACTCTGGCAGAGCCGAAGTGAAGAGCGACTCTGGCAGCGTCGGAGTGAAGGGCGACTCTGGCAGAGCCGAGGTGAAAGGTGACTGGCAGCGCCGGGTGAAGGGCAACTCTAGGAGAGCCGAAGTGAAGGGTGACTCTGGCAGCGCCGAAGTGAAGGGCGACTCTGGCAGAGCCGGAGTGAAGGGCGACTCTGGCAGAGCCGGAGTGAAGGGCGACTCTGGCAGAGCCGGAGTGAAGGGCGACTCTGGCAGAGCCGAAGTGAAGGGCGACTCTGGCAGAGCCGGAGTGAAGGGCGACTGGCAGCGCCCGAAGTGAAGAACGACAGGCAGGGTTGGAATGAAAGGGAACTGGCAGAGCCGAAGTGAAGGGCGACTGGCAGCGCCGAAGTGAAGAACGACTGGCAGGGTTGGAATGAAAGGGAACTGGCAGTGCCGGAGTGAAGGGCGACTGGCAGCGCCGAAGTGAAGAACGACTGGCAGGGTTGGAATGAAAGGGAACTGGCAGTGCCGGAGTGAAGGGCGACTGGCAGCGCCGAAGTGAAGAACGACTGGCAGGGTTGGAATGAAAGGGAACTGGCAGAGCCGAAGTGAAGGGCGACTGGCAGCGCCGAAGTGAAGGGCGACTGGCAGCACCGGAGTGAAGGGCGACTGACAGCGCGGAAGTGAAGAACGACTGGCAGGGTTGGAATGAAAGGGAACTGGCAGTGCCGGAGTGAAGGGCGACTCTGGCAGAGCCGAAGTGAAGGGCGACTGGCAGCGCCGGAGTGAAGGGCGACTGGCAGCGCCCGGAGTGAAGGGTGACTCTGGCAGAGCCGAAGTGAAGAGCGACTCTGGCAGCGTCGGAGTGAAGGGCGACTCTGGCAGAGCCGAAGTGAAGGGTGACTGGCAGCGCCGGAGTGAAGGGCGACTCTGGCAGCGCCGGAGTGAAGGGCGACTGGCAGCGCCGGAGTGAAGGGCGACTGGCAGCGCCGGAGTGAAGGGCGACTGGCAGCGCCGGAGTGAAGGGCGACTGGCAGCGCCGAGGTGAAGGGCGACTGGCAGTGCCGGAGTGAAGGGCGACTGGCAGCGCCGAAGTGAAGAACGACTGGCAGGGTTGGAATGAAAGGGGAACTGGCAGAGCCGAAGTGAAGGGCGACTGGCAGCGCCGAAGTGAAGAACGACTGGCAGGGTTGGAATGAAAGGGGAACTGGCAGTGCCGGAGTGAAGGGCGACTGGCAGCGCCGAAGTGAAGAACGACTGGCAGGGTTGGAATGAAAGGGAACTGGCAGTGCCGGAGTGAAGGGCGACTGGCAGCGCCGAAGTGAAGAACGACTGGCAGGGTTGGAATGAAAGGGAACTGGCAGAGCCGAAGTGAAGGGCGACTGGCAGCGCCGAAGTGAAGGGCGACTGGCAGCACGGAGTGAAGGGCGACTGGCAGCGCGGAAGTGAAGAACGACTGGCAGGGTTGGAATGAAAGGGAACTGGCAGTGCCGGAGTGAAGGGCGACTCTGGCAGAGCCGAAGTGAAGGGCGACTGGCAGCGCCGGAGTGAAGGGCGACTGGCAGCGCCGGAGTGAAGGGTGACTCTGGCAGAGCCGAAGTGAAGAGCGACTCTGGCAGCGTCGGAGTGAAGGGCGACTCTGGCAGAGCCGAGGTGAAAGGTGACTGGCAGCGCCGGAGTGAAGGGCAACTCTAGGAGAGCCGAAGTGAAGGGTGACTCTGGCAGCGCCGAAGTGAGGGCGACTCTGGCAGAGCCGGAGTGAAGGGCGACTCTGGCAGAGCCGGAGTGAAGGGCGACTCTGGCAGAGCCGGAGTGAAGGGCGACTCTGGCAGAGCCGAAGTGAAGGGCGACTCTGGCAGAGCCGGAGTGAAGGGCGACTGGCAGCGCCGAAGTGAAGAACGACAGGCAGGGTTGGAATGAAAGGGAACTGGCAGAGCCGAAGTGAAGGGCGACTGGCAGCGCCGAAGTGAAGAACGACTGGCAGGGTTGGAATGAAAGGGAACTGGCAGTGCCGGAGTGAAGGGCGACTGGCAGCGCCGAAGTGAAGAACGACTGGCAGGGTTGGAATGAAAGGGAACTGGCAGTGCCGGAGTGAAGGGCGACTGGCAGCGCCGAAGTGAAGAACGACTGGCAGGGTTGGAATGAAAGGGAACTGGCAGAGCCGAAGTGAAGGGCGACTGGCAGCGCCGAAGTGAAGGGCGACTGGCAGCACCGGAGTGAAGGGCGACTGACAGCGGAAGTGAAGAACGACTGGCAGGGTTGGAATGAAAGGGAACTGGCAGTGCCGGAGTGAAGGGCGACTCTGGCAGAGCCGAAGTGAAGGGCGACTGGCAGCGCCGGAGTGAAGGGCGACTGGCAGCGCCGGAGTGAAGGGTGACTCTGGCAGAGCCGAAGTGAAGAGCGACTCTGGCAGCGTCGGAGTGAAGGGCGACTCTGGCAGAGCCGAAGTGAAGGGTGACTGGCAGCGCCGGGTGAAGGGGCGACTCTGGCAGAGCCGAAGTGAAGGGTGACTCTGGCAGCGCCGAAGTGAAGGGCGACTCTGGCAGAGCCGGAGTGAAGGCGACTCTGGCAGAGCCGGAGTGAAGGGCGACTCTGGCAGAGCCGGAGTGAAGGGCGACTCTGGCAGAGCCGAAGTGAAGGGCGACTCTGGCAGAGCCGGAGTGAAGGGCGACTGGCAGCGCCGAAGTGAAGAACGACTGGCAGGGTTGGAATGAAAGGGAACTGGCAGAGCCGAAGTGAAGGGCGACTGGCAGCGCCGAAGTGAAGAACGACTGGCAGGGTTGGAATGAAAGGGAACTGGCAGTGCCGGAGTGAAGGGCCACTGGCAGCGCCGAAGTGAAGAACGACTGGCTGGGTTGGAATGAAAGGGAACTGGCAGTGCCGGAGTGAAGGGCGACTGGCAGCGCCGAAGTGAAGAACGACTGGCAGGGTTGGAATGAAAGGGAACTGGCAGAGCCGAAGTGAAGGGCGACTGGCAGCGCCGAAGTGAAGGGCGACTGGCAGCACCGGAGTGAAGGGCGACTGGCAGCGCGGAAGTGAAGAACGACTGGCAGGGTTGGAATGAAAGGGAACTGGCAGTGCCGGAGTGAAGGGCGACTCTGGCAGAGCCGAAGTGAAGGGCGACTGGCAGCGCCGGAGTGAAGGGCGACTGGCAGCGCCGGAGTGAAGGGTGACTCTGGCAGAGCCGAAGTGAAGAGCGACTCTGGCAGCGTCGGAGTGAAGGGCGACTCTGGCAGAGCCGAAGTGAAGGGTGACTCTGGCAGCGCCGAAGTGAAGGGCGACTCTGGCAGAGCCGGAGTGAAGGGCGACTCTGGCAGAGCCGGAGTGAAGGGCGACTCTGGCAGAGCCGGAGTGAAGGGCGACTCTGGCAGAGCCGAAGTGAAGGGTGACTGGCAGCGCCGTAGTGGGCGACTCTGGCAGAGCCGAAGTGAAGGGTTACTCTGGCAGCGCCGAAGTGAAGGGCGACTCTGGCAGAGCCGGAGTGAAGGGCTACTCTGGCAGCGCCGGAGTGAAGGGCGACTGGCAGCGCCGAAGTGAAGAACGACTGGCAGGGTCGGAATGAAAGGGGAACTGGCAGCGACGGAGTGAAGGGCGACTGGCAGCGCCGGAGTGAAGGGCGACTCTGGCAGAGCTGAAGTGAAGGGTGACTGGCAGCGCCGGAGTGAAGGGCGACACTGGCAGAGCCGGAGTGAAGGGCGACTCTGGCAGAGCCGGAGTGAAGGGCGACTGGCAGCGCCGGAGTGAAGGGCGACTGGCAGCGCTGAAGTGAAGGGCGAATGGCAGCGCCGAAGTGAAGAACGACTAGCAGGGTCGGAATGAACGGGGAACTGGCAGCGCCGGAGTGAAGGGCGACTGGCAGCGCCGAAGTGAAGAACGACTAGCAGGGTCGGAATGAACGGGGAACTGGCAGCGCCGGAGTGAAGGGCGACTGGCAGCGCCGGAGTGAAGGGCGACTGGCAGCGCCGGAGTGAAGGGCGACTCTGGCAGAGCCGAAGTGAAGGGTGACTGTTAGCGCCGGAGTGAAGGGCGACTCTGGCAGAGCCGAAGTGAAGGGTTACTCTGGCAGCGCCGAAGTGAAGGGCGACTCTGGCAGAGCCGGAGTGAAGGGCGACTGGCAGGGCCGGAGTGAAAGGGAACTGGCAGCGCCGAGAGTGAAGGGCGACTGGCAGCGCCGGAGTGAAGGGCGACTGGCAGCGCCAAAGTGAAGGGCGACTGGCAGCGCCGGAGTGAAGGGCGACTGGCAGCGCCGGAGTGAAGGGCGACTGGCAGCGCCGGAGTGAAGGGCGACTGGCAGCGCCGAAGTGAAGAACGACTGGCAGGGTCAGAATGAAAGGGGAACTGGCAGTGCCGGAGTGAAGGGCGACTGGCAGCGCCGGAGTAAAGGGCGACTCTGGCAGAGCCGGAGTGAAGGCCGACTGGCAGCGCCGGAGTGAAGGGCGACTGGCAGCGCCGGAGTGAAGGGCGACTGGCAGCGCCGGAGTGAAGGGCGACTCTGGCAGAGCCGGAGTGAAGGGCGACTTTGGCAGAGCCGGAGTGAAGGGCGACTGGCAGCGCCGGAGTGAAGGGCGACTGGCAGCGCCGGAGTGAAGGGTGACTCTGGCAGAGCCGGAGTGAAGGGCGACTGGCAGCGCCGGAGTGAAGGGCGACTGGCAGCGCCGGAGTGAAGGGCGACTGGCAGCGCCGGAGTGAAGGGCGACTGGCAGAGCCGAAGTGAAGGGTGACTGGCAGCGCCGGAGTGAAGGGCGACTCTGGCAGCGCCGGAGTGAAGGGCGACTCTGGCAGAGCCGAAGTGAAGGGTGACTCTGGCAGAGCCGGAGTGAAGGGCGACTCTGGCAGAGCCGGAGTGAAGGGCGACTCTGGCAGAGCCGAAGTCAAGGGTGACTGGCAGCGCCGGAGTGAAGGGCGACTCTGGCAGAGCCGAAGTGAAGGGTGACTCTGGCAGCGCCGAAGTGAAGGGCGACTCTGGCAGAGCCGGAGTGAAGGGCGACTCTGGCAGAGCCGGAGTGAAGGGCGACTCTGGCAGAGCCGGAGTGAAGGGCGACTGGCAGCGCCGGAGTGAAGGGCGACTGGCAGCGCCGGAGTGAAGGGCGACTCTGGCAGAGCCGAAGTGAAGGGTGACTGGCAGCGCCGGAGTGAAGGGCGACTCTGGCAGAGCCGAAGTGAAGGGTGACTCTGGCAGCGCCGAAGTGAAGGGCGACTCTGGCAGAGCCGGAGTGAAGGGCGACTCTGGCAGAGCCGGAGTGAAGGGCGACTCTGGCAGAGCCGGAGTGAAGGGCGACTCTGGCAGAGCCGGAGTGAAGGGCGACTCTGGCAGAGCCGGAGTGAAGGGCGACTCTGGCAGAGCCGGAGTGAAGGGCGACTCTGGCAGAGCCGGAGTGAAGGGCGACTCTGGCAGAGCCGAAGTGAAGGGCGACTCTGGCAGAGCCGAAGCGAAGGGCGACTCTGGCAGCATCTGACTGACGGGCGGCTCTGGCAGCTCCTGACTGACGGGCGGCTCTGGCAGCTCCTGACTGACGGCCGGCTCTGGCAGCTCCTGACTGACGGCCGGCTCTGGCAGTTCCTGACTGACGGCCGGCTCTGGCAGCTCCTGACTGACAGGCGGCTCTGGGAGCGCTGGACAGGAGGGAGATTCTGGAAGCACTGGACAGGACGGAGACTCTGGAAGCGCTGGGCAGGTGGGAGCACCTGGAGGGAGGAGACGGAGAGACTGCCTGGTGCGCGGGGCTGCCACAGGAGGCCTGGTGCTTGGAGGAGGCACTGGATGGACCGGACCATGGAGGCGCACTGGAGGTCTCGAGCACCGAGCCTGCACAACCTGTCCTGACTGGATACTCCCTGTAGCCCGGCAAGTGCGGTGGGGTGGAACAGACCGCACTGGGCTGTGCTGGTGAACCGGGGACACCGTGCGTAGGGCTGGTGCCATATAACCCGGGCCGAGGAGATGCACTGGAGACCAGATATGCTGAGCCGGCTTCATTGCTCCTGGCTCGATGCCCACTCTAACCCGACCGATAGGAGGAGCTGCGATGTAGCGCACCGGGCTATGCCTGCGCACTGGGGACACTCCCCGTGTGCCTCCCCCAATACATTTTTGGGGCTGCCTCTCGTCCCTGTTGCGCTGCCGTGCTAACTCCTCATATCGCCGCCGCTCGGCTTTAGCTGCCTCCAGCTCTTCCTTGGGGCGGCAATATTCCCCAGCCTGTGCCCAGGGTCCCTTACCGTCCAAAATCTCCTCCCATGTCCAGGAGTCCAGAACCCTCTGATCCTGGTTTCCACACTGCTTGGTCCGGTTGTGGTGGGTAGTTCTGTAACGAATCTCTTCGTCGTCTGAGGAGGAGTAGGAAGGATCGGACCAATATGCAGCGTGGTAGGTGTCCATTTTAATTTATTAGACTGAACACACGAAACAAAATAACAAAGTGATTGGAATAAACAAAACAGTTCTGTCAGGTGAATACACAAAACAGAAAACAACTACCTACAAATCATAGTGGGAACACAGGCTACCTAAGTATGGTTCTTAATCAGAGACAACGATTGACAGCTGCCTCTGATTGGGAACCATACCAGGCCAAAAGCAGAAATACAAACATAGAACAAAAACATTGAATGCCCACCCCAACTCATGCCCTGACCAAACTAAAACAGAGACATAAAAAAGAAACTAAGTTCAGGACGTGACAGAAACTCCGCTCTCAACAATCATCGCTGCTTCCACGCAGTGTCAACCCCACATAAAAAAAACGTGTGTCAAGCATAGGAGACATGTAAAATTGTCAGCATTTATATTAATGTTGTTCTTACACATTCCTGCTGATTACTTGTATGTTTACTGAACACACTACAGCTTTCCCCTGATTAGTATCCACACTAGGGTTGGGGCGGTATCAGGATTTTCATACAGTCATACTGTTTCTGTACCATACCGGGGTATACGGTATTACCAGCAGTGTACACAAGGGGCTCTATTTTTTAGGATGCACAAAACATGTTAGTCAACAGGGCTCTTAATCCAGGGGGGGATTGAATGTCTCTGCTGTACCCAAGAAGCTTGATCTTGACATAAATATACTTAGCTATCCCCCGCACGTTATTAAAAATCATGCCATCAGTATTTCAAAATACATAATATATCACCCAAAACTAATCCACACAACTAATACATTTGGCATGCCTAACAACAGTGTTGTCAAGGGTTGCAGTATTTTTTGGTAAATTAGTCCAAAACTTTTCTCACACACATTGTCTTTCACTACAGCAATATGTTGTCAGTAAGTTTGGTTAATGTTGCCCATACGTTTTCTTGTCCAGCAAAGTCTCTGTACTTAACACAGCTGTTGACTAAGGGTCACTTTCCATTAAATGTATTCAGTCTCCAGTCCAGAGAGACGTGTAAAAGAGAGGAGAGGGAGAGAAAGAGAGAAAGAGAGAAATAGATAGGGAGAGAAAGAGATAGAGATGGAAAGGAAGAGAGGATGAGAGAGAGAGAGAGAGAGAGACAGAGAGAGAGAGAGACAGGAGGGGAAACACAAAAATTGCCAAACAGCTCTGAGACTGAGTTTCTCAGTAAGGTAAAGTTGTAGAGACGTAAACTCAAAGCGACAGAGAGACAGAGTTCTCACTGTTTACAGATGCCGCCTGCCAAACTCCAACCTTGCCCCAGCCCCAACGGCCGCTCTTTATCCCCAACTAGAGTTGCCCCATACCTGCCTTCCACTTCCTATGCCAAGAGGAAAGACGGGGCCAGGGGCGAAGTGGCGGTGGAATAGGATGAGGAAGGGTATGTGTGTGTGTGTATTCACTAATGAATATGTGTGTATTCACTAATGAAAAATGTATCAGTGAAAGGCCTGACTGAGGCCTGACTGATGTGGGAGATTTGGTTTCCAGAGCAGCAGGGGGGAGACTAGGGAGACAGGTGAGGGAAGGGGGAGGCTGTGCCCAAACCCTAACAAGACCTTACTTCAAAGGGTGTGGTATGGACTCTCTCATACACACACTCTCTCTCTCATTCTCTCTCTTTCACTTGCACACACACACACAGACACACACACACACACACACGCGCGCGCGCACACGCACACACTGTCTGGACTTCCACTGCTCCAAAACGAGCACACACCGGGCTCTGTGTAGGAGACGTAAGTCATGGGGGTGGGGGGTTGACAGGGTGCGGGTTTCCACACCTGTGTTTGCACCAGTAATTACGGGCGCGGATGCTATTTCGGGGTGACACACACACCCCCCGAGGAACATAGAATGCCTCTCATAGTCCATGGTACACACAGCCTCTGTTTGAGATGGAGGGAGGGAGGTAGTGGGAGTAGTGTTTTCTCAGGTTAGAGTGTGAATGCCAGTGGAAAGGTCTGTAATGGACTGTAAATAAAGACGTCTAATATTCACAGTTAAACTCATTATAGCTCTCATCAAACGCTAAGGTCGTTATGATGGGACGGGCCAGGATGACTCAGGGGAAGTTCCCTACACTGGACTGTGGACCTAATATCAAATCAAATCAAATGTATTTATAAAGCCCTTCTTACATCAGCTGATATCTCAAAGTTCCGTACAGAAACCCAGCCTAAAACCCCAAACAGCAAGCAATGCAGGTGTAGAAGCAGGGTGACTAGGAAAAACTCCCTAGAAAGGCCAAAACCTAGGAAGAAACCTAGAGAGGAACCAGGCTATGAGGGGTGGCCAGTAATACACAGGAATAGAAGAAATGTCTTATTTATACAATAGATTTCCTCTTCTGAGACAGTGAGAATGGTGCAAGACAGGAAATGTGACAGGTCTAACGTTAAAATGGGCGGTTAAAAAGTCTATTAGAGGTTGTGATGGTTTTGGAAATATAAAACAACTTAGTGCACATACCAAACCCAAGACAAAACACACATAGACAACTGCACATATTTAGTGACAAAAAGAAACACAGACTCACACAGAGTGGTTGTTATATTACTAGTATGTGACTGACTGGTGAACATGGCCAGCAGCAGTCTCTCACCTTGCCTCTCTTCTCCTCCCATCCCATCCGCTCCTCTACCCTCCAACCTAACGCCCGGCAGATGTAAACAAACACTTAAACTTGGCTGCCCCTTGGAGCGATAGACACAGTGTCAGAGAGACAGGAATTGGCCCATATCAACTACCATGAGCTCTACGCACACACACAGAAGCAGAGAGAGAAAGCAGGAGAGAGGTAGAGAAAGACAGAGTCCGAGAGATCTCTAGTCACAGAGAGAGATAGTGAGGAGCATGATAGAGATAGAAGTACAGAGAGAGATAGCGAGGAGGATGATAGAGATAGAAGAACAGAGAGAGATAGTGAGGAGGATGATAGACATAGAAGTACAGAGAGAGATAGCGAGGAGGATGATAGAGATAGAAGAACAGAGAGAGATAGTGAGGAGGATGATAGAGATAGAAGAGCAGAGAGAGATAGTGAGGAGGATGATAGAGATAGAAGAGCAGAGAGAGATAGTGAGGAGGATGATAGAGATAGAAGAACAGAGAGAGATAGTGAGGAGGATGATAGAGATAGAAGAGCAGAGAGAGATAGTGAGGAGGATGATAGAGATAGAAGAGCAGAGAGAGATAGTGAGGAGGATGATAGACATAGAAGAACATAGAGAGATAGTGAGGAGGATGATAGAGATAGAAGTACAGAGAGAGATAGAAGCACGTGGCTAGGAAATAGTAAGAGAGTAAGAGAGAAATAGTAAGCAGATACAGACAATGACAGTGAGAGACACTCAATGAGAGTGGGAAAAAAATAAATAACAATAGATGGGTCGTTTCACCAATTCGTTGCCTTTTGAGAACTGGAACTTGGTAAAAAAAACAAACATTTGATTTCCCCTAATTTGTACATTCTCTCAAACAGAACACATTCAACTTAATAATAAATGTTTTTCCCATCTCAAGAGGTTAAATAAAAAAAGAAGACTATATTAAGTGCCTATTAACCCATAAATGTTCCCCTAAGTTATATGGAACTGGTTTAAGAAGGTCATACCAAGGATCATAAGAGGCTAAATAAAAGAATAAGACCATAGTAAGTTCCTATTAAGTGCCAAATAAAGTAACCGGGTTGACGGTAGCAGGGTTGACAATCTTAAATATGTCATAAATCCCCTTGGGACAGGGGTAACGGAAGCTTGTTATGTGCAACAGGGAGCAGCAATTGAATGCAAGCGTCACAAAAAAATGTAATTGTTAAAACATTTCTAGCCTGTCCATTTATGGGTAACAGGGTTGACATGTTATGGTCGACCCGCTGTTTTCTAACACAAAACGAAAAATGGCAAAAAGAATTGAACCAGTACACCTGCTTTTCTGTTATGATTTCACTATCAGATGTTCAAAATAGTTTTTTAAAGGAACAATTTCAACATATTAAAATGGGAATTCAGTTTACGTAACAGGGTTGACCTTAAAATAAGGGACAGACATAAATGAATCACTAATCACATGAAATAAAAATAATCTTCAGAAATGACCTTGTCAAAGCAAATAAATAACTAGGGCTTTACAATGATGATGCAAACTTGGCGAAATGTTTGGGTTGAGTGGGTTAAAAGTCACAGAGGGTGCACGAAGGGATACATATATATACAGTACCAGTCAATACTCATTCAATGGTTTTTCTTTATTTTTACTATTTTCTACATGGTAGAATAATAAAGAAGACAACACAACTATAAAATAACACAAATGGAATCATGTAGTAACCAAAAAAAGTGTTAAACAAATCTAAATATATTTTATATTTGAGCTTCTTCAACGTAGGCCACCCTTTGCTTTGATGATAGCATTGCACACTCTAAGCATTCTCTCAACCAGATTCACCTGGAATGCTTTTCCAATAGTCTTGAAGGAGTTCCAACATATGCCGAGCGTTTGTTGGCTGCTTTTCTTTCACTCTGCGGTCCAACTCATCACAAACCATCTCAATTGCGTTGAGGTCAGGTGATTGTGGAGGCCAGGTCTTCAGATGCAGCACTCCATCACTCTCCTTCTTGGTCAAATAGCCCTTACACAGCCTGGAGGTGTGTTGAGTCATTGTCCTTTTGAAAATCAAATGATAGTCCCACTAAGCACAAACCAGATGGGATGGTATATCACTGCAGAATACTGTGTTAGCCATGCTGATTAAGTGTGCCTTGTATTCTAAATAAATCACTGACAGTGTCATAAGCAAAGCACCCTCACACCATCACACCTCCTCCTCCATGCCTCACGGTGGGAACCACACATTCAGAGATCATCCCTTCACCTACTCTGCGACTCACAAAGACACTGCGGTTGGAACCAAAAATCTCAAATTTGGACTCATCAGACCAAAAGACTGATTTCCAATTGTCTAATGTCCATTGCTCATGTTCCTTGGCCCAAGTATCTTCTTATTATTGGTGTCTTTTAGCAGTAGTTTTATTTGACCATGAAGGTTTCACACAGTCTACTCTGAACAGTTGATATGGAGATGTGTCTGTTAATTTAACATTTATTTGGGCTTCAATTTCTGAGGCTGGTAACTCTAATGAACTTATCCTCTGCAGCAGAGGTAATTCTGGATCTTCCTTTCCTGTGACGGTCCTCATGAGAGCCAGTTTCATAGCGCTTGATGGTTTTTGTGACTGCACTTGAATAAACTTTCAAAGTTCTTGAAATTGTCCATATTGACAGACCTTTTAGTCTTAAAGTAATGATGGACTGTTGTTTCTTTTTGCTTATTTGAGCTGTTCTTGCCATAATATGGACTTGGTCTTTTGCCAAATAGGTCTATCTTCTGTATACCAACCCTGCCTTGTCACAACACAACTGATTGGCTCAAACGCATTAAGAAGGAAAGAAATTCCACAAATTAACTTTTAACATGGCACACCTGTTAATTGAAATACATTCCAGCTGACTACCTCATGAAGCTGTTTGAAAGAATGCCAAGAATTTGCAAAGCTGTCATCAAGGCAAAAGGTGGCTACTTTGAAGAATCTCAAATATAAAATATATTTTTTGTTTACTACATGATTCCATATGTGTTATTTCATAGTTTTGATGTCATCACTATTATTCTACAATGTAGAAAATAGTACAAATAATGAAAAAACCCTGGAATGACTATGTGTGTTTTTGGTACCCTTCCCCAGGTCTGTGCCTCCACACAATCCTGTCTATGAGCTCTACGGACAATTCCTTCAACCTCAGGCTTGGTTTTTTCTCTAACATGCACTGTCAACTGTGGGACCTTCCATAGATGTGTACTGTATGTACCTTTCCAAATCATGTCCAATCAATTGAATTCTCCACAGGTGGACTCCAATCAAGTTGTAGAGACATCTCAAGAATGATCAATTGAAACACAATGCACCTTAGCCCAAATTCGAGACTCAGCAAAAGGTCTGACTACTTACTGTATGTAAATGAGTTATTTCTGCTTTTCTTTTTCATACATTAGCAAACATTTCATTTGCTTTGTAATTAGGGGGTATTGATGGGGGTAAATCACAAATATTTCATCCATTTTAGAATAAGGCTATAAAGTAAAAAAATAGGAAATGGTCAAGGGGTCTGAATACTTTCCGAAAGCACTGTAGGCTTTGCAATGATACGGGCTGCAAACTTTTTAAAGAAGGAAGGATCTAAACCATCTGACCTAGATGTTTTTTTTTTGTGGTCAAGTTTAAGGAGCTCCTTTAGCACCTCAGACTCAGTGGCCGAATGCAGGGAGAAACTTTGTAGCAGAGCAGGGGGAAAAGAGGGCAAGTCTCATTAGAGCATCGGGGCAAGTCTCATTAGAAGGGCAGGGAGATGAGGAAATGTTGGACGGTCAAGGAGGCATGGCTGACTCAAATAGGAATCCTGACTTAATGAAGTGGTGAATAAAGAGCTCAGCTACACGCTCCTGGTCAGTAACAACCACATCATCAACATTATGGGACATGGGCAGCTGTGAGGAGGAGGCTTTATTCTCTAGGTCTTTCACTGTTCTTTCACAACTTCCTGGGGTTAGACCCACAGAGAGAGAACTGCTCCTTAAAGTAAATAACTTAAGCTTTCCAGATTGCCTGAGTGCACTTATTTCTCATTTTCCTGAATAAGAGCCAGTCAGTCAATTCTCCTTTTCTTTATGGGGACGTTTGTTAAAAATATAATTGAAAATATCATTGAAAATATATATAAATATAAATATATTGAAAATATATTTTAAAAAATAAGGTCTAAGCATCTTCGACAGAGGGAATCAAGCTGATTCTATACCAATTTACAGAAGCCAGGTCTTGAAGGAAGGCTTGCTCATTAAATTTTTTTAGAAAGCGTCAATGACAAATCAGGACAGGTCATTTAATTGAGCAGCCATTACGAACACAGGCTGTAAAACAGTAATCACTAAGGTCATTACAGAAAACAACAGACGGATATCTATCAAGATTATTTGTGATGATAACAACAAGAAGAGTAGACTTTTCTGGGTGTTTGGAGTCATACCTTGTGGGATTTGTAATAATATGAGAGATTTATGGAGTCCCATTGTTTTAAGACTTGGTCAGGTGGCAACTTCTTCTGGATTGGTTGTCCCTTCCATGGGACGGTTGAGCTAACGTAAGCTAATGCGATTAGCATGAGGTTGTAAGTAACAAGAACATTTCCCTGGATTTAGACATATCTGATATTGGCAGAAAATTTTAATTCTTGTTAATCTAACTGCACTGTCCAATTTACTATTACAGTGAAAGAATACCATTCTATTGTTTGAGGAGAGTGCACAATTTTTGTCACGACTTCTGCCGAACTTGGCTCCCCTGCCTGTTCGGGCGGTGCTCGCCGGTCGTCGTCACCGTCCTACTAGCCGCCACCAATCCCTTTTTCGTTTTCTGGACTTGCCAGCCTGTGTTTTTGGGTAGTCACTTTGTTGACCACACCCTGTGTTGTTGGGCTGGTCATTTTTGTGTGCCGTATTAAAGAGCACTTTTCCCCAGTGGAGCTCTCTGCGCCTGATTCCTTCACCCACCTAGTCCCGCGTGACAGAATCCCGCACCTAACAACATGGAATCAGCAGGAGCAATCACACCTCCTCTCCCATCGATGGAGGAAAGGGTCCTCCATCATACCAAGTGTTCTCCACAGGATTGGTTCAGCGATGGATCTAATGATGGAGAGGATGGATCGATGGGAGAGGAGTGGCCTTCCCACCTCATCTCCAGCACCCCCTCCTCCAGCACCTCCTGCCCCTGCTACCGCATCCGGCTCCGGGGCTCTTCGGCTGGCGATCCCACGGGAGTATGATGGAACGGCGGCTGGATGTCAGGGGTTCCTCCTAAAACTTGAACTTTACCTGGTGACCGTTCGTCCTACTCCCTCCGGAGAGGAGAGCGTGAGCGCCCTCATCTCCTGTCTGACTGGACGAGCCCTAGAGTGGGCAAACGCAGTGTGGAATGGCCCAGACTCAGCGAGGGATCACTACCCCGAGTTCACCCGCCGATTCCGAGCTGTATTTGATCACCCATCAGAGGGTCGTGCGGCGGGTGAACGGCTGTTCCACCTGCGTCAGGAGACGAGGAGCGCGCAGGACTTTACCCTGGAGTTCAGGACCTTGGCCGCAGGAGCGGGGTGGAACGACAGGGCCTTGATAGACCATTTCCGATGTAGCCTCAGGGAGGACGTCCGCAGGGAGCTAGTGTGTCGGGACACCACCCTCACGCTGGATGAGGTCATCGACATGTCCATCCGTCTTGACAACCTGCTGGCTGCCCGCGGGCGTTAGGAACAGGTCCTGTCGTTTCCACCTCCCAGCCCTCCTGCTCCTATCCCTATAGGGGGGGGGGCGGGGCTTTGAGGGGAACCGGAGGAGGAGTTTCCTCCTGCACCAGTTGTGGTTGGTGAGGACACACGGCCGACCGGTGCTGGAGGAACTCGTCTGGGAGTCGGGAGGGCAGGCGGAGCACTACTCGATCACCCCAGGTGAGTCAGCACCAGACTCACCCAGAGCTTCCTGTCGGTCATATGTATGTGTTAACCTCTTTCCCTGGGTTTTCTCCCTCTCTACGGCATAAGGCGTGAGTCGATTCAGGCGCAGCTGGGAATTTCATGGATCGGGGCCTCGCGTTAAGGCTAGGGATTCACCTTGTGTCGTTAGACCTACCTTTCCCCGTGCACTCCTTAGATAGCCGACCATTAGGGTCAGGAGTGGTCAGGGAGGCCATGGTGCCACTGGACATCGTAACGCAGGGGAGTCATAAGGAGCAGATTAGTCTGTTCCTTTTCGATTCACCTGCGTTTCCAGTGGTGTTGGGAATTCCCTGGCTAGCTCAGCACAACCCTGTGATTTCCTGGCGACAGGGGGCTCTTAAGGGGTGGCCAGAGGAGTGTTCAGGCAAGTGTATAGGAGTTGCCGTTGGTGCGACTATGGTGGAGAGTCCAGACCAGGTTTCCACCATGCGCATTCCCCCTGAATATGCCGATTAGGCTATCGCCTTCAGTAAAAGGAAGGCGACCCAATTACCACCCCATTGTCGAGGGGACTTCATGATATACCTCCTGGAGAACGCTGCACTTCCTAGGAGTCACATGTACCCCTTGTCCCAGGAGGAGACAGTAGCTATGGAGACATATGTTAATGAATCGCTGGGACAGGGGTACATTCGGCCCTCCGCATCACCCGTCTCCTCTAGCTTCCTTTTTGTGAAGAAGAAGGATGGAGGTCTGCGTCCATGCATTGATTATCGAGGTCTAAATTCCATCACAGTGGGGTTTAGTTACCCACTACCTCTCATCGCTACGGCGGTGGAAACATTTCACGGGGCGCGCTTCTTCACAAAACTGGACCTGAGGAGTGTGTATAATCTGGTGCGTATCCGGGGAGGAGATGAGTGGAAAACCGCATTTAGTACTACATCTGGCCATTATGAGTACCGCATCATGCCATATGGGTTGAAAAATGCTCCAGCCGTCTTCCAATCCTTCGTAGATGAGATTCTCCGAGACCTGCTCGGGCAGGGAGTGGTAGTGTACATCGATGACATCTCGATCTATTCTGCCACACGCGCGGCGCACATGTCTCTGGTGCGTAAGGTACTTGGGCAACTGCTGGAGCATGACCTGTATTGCAAGGCGGAGAAATGTGTGTTCTTCAAACAGGCCGTTTCCTTCCTGGGTTATCGTATTTCCACCTCCGGGGTGGTGATGGAGTGTGACCGCGTTACAGCCGTGCGTAATTGGCAGACTCCGACCACGGTGAAAGAGATGCAGCGGTTTTTAGGGTCTGCCAATTACTACCAGAGGTATATCCTGGGTTTTGGTCAGGTGGCTGCTCCCATTACCTCACTGCTGAAGGGAGGACAGGTGTGTTTGCGTTGGTCAGCAGAGGCGTGCAGAGCTTTCAGTCGTCTGAAGGAGCTGTTCACCAATGCGCCCGTGTTGGAGCATCCGGACCCCTCTTTAGCGTTCATAGTGGAGATGGACGCATCCGAGGTGGGGGTCGGGGCCGTGCTGTCCCAGTGCTCGGGCGTGCCACCCAAGCTCCGCCCTTGTGCCTTCTTTTCAAGGAAGTTCGGTCCGGCGGAGAGGAACTATGACGTGGGGGACCGGGAGTTGTTAGCTGTAGTCAAGGTTCTGAAGGTGTGGAGACATTGGCTTGAGGGGGGATTACACCCTTTTCTCATCTGGACTGACCATCGTAATCTCGAGTATATCTGGGCAGCGAGAAGACTAAATCTGCGTCAAGCTAGATGGGTGACGGTTTTTACCTGGTTTCGTTTCACCATCTCGTACCGACAAGGCTCCCAAAACACCAAAGCCGTCGCGCTGTCCTGCCTCTATGATACCGAGGAGCGGTCCGTTGAGCCAACTCCCATCATTCCACCTTCATGTCTCGTGGCACCGGTAGTATGGGAGGTGGGCGCGGAGATAGAGAGGGCCTCACAGTTAGAGCCGGCCCCCCCTAACTGTCCAGCGGGGCTTAGTACGTGCCGAGGGGGGTCCAGGGTAAGCTAATCCGTTGTGCTCATACTCTCCCCTCCTCGGGTCATCCTGGCATCGAGAGGACAGTGCGGAGTCTTAGAGGGAGATGCTGGTGGCCCACGTTGGCTAAGGACGTGAGAGTTTATGTCTCCTCCTACTCGGTGTGCGCTCAGAGCAAGGCTCCTCGACACTTGCCTAGAGGGAAGTTACAGCCCCTCCCCGTTCCACAACGGCCGTGAACACACTTATCGTTGGACTTTTTTACCGACCTTCCCCCGTCCCAGGGAAGTACTATGATCCTGGTCGTTGTGGATCGGTTTTCTAAGCCCTGCAGACTGCGGAGGCCTTGTTTACCCATGTCTTCCGGCACTATGGGGTGCCTGAGGACATCGTTTCTGATCGGGGCTCCCAATTCACATCCAGAGTTTGGAGGGCGTTTATGGAGAGACTGGGGGTCTCGGTCAGCTTGACCTCGGGTTTTCACCCTGAGAGTAATGGGCAGGTGGAGCGCGTAAACCAGGATGTGGGCAGGTTTCTGCGGTCATATTGCTGGGACCGGCCTGGTGAGTGGGCGAGGTATGTTCCTTGGGCTGAACTCGCTCAGAACTCCCTCCGCCACTCCTCAATGAACATGTCCCCTTTTGAGTGTGTGTTGGGTTACCAGCCGGTCCTGGCCCTATGGCATCAGAGCCAGACCGAGGCTCCTGCTGTAGAGGAATAGGTACAGCGCTCCAAGGACACCTGGAAAGCCGCCCAGGAGTCACTAAGACTAGCGGGAGAATGGAATAAGCGGAGCGCTGACCAGCACCGTAGGGAGGCCCCCGTGTTCACACCGGGAGACCGGGTCTGGCTCTCGACCCGAAACCTGCCCCTCCGCCTGCCCTGTCGGAAGCTGGGGCCACAGTGTGTGGGGCCATTTAAAGTCCTGAGGAGAATAAACGAGGTGTGTTACAGGTTACAACTTCCTAGGTATTACCGTATTAACCCCTAATTTCATGTGTCTCTCCTCAGGCCGGTGTTGGCTGGTCCCCTGCAGGAAGGTGAGGTGCCTTCCCCTGCACCTTGGCTGGAATAATACATTATGGCCTTTCTCTTGCATTTAAAAAATTTGTATCTTTCTATTATCTTTTACCAGATCTGTTGTGTCATATTCTACTACATTCCTTTCACATTTCCATATGCATATCCTTGCTTCAGGACCTGAGCTACAGGCAGTTAGATTTGAGTGTGTCATTGTAGGCGAATATTGAAAAAAAAGGGGCTAATCCTTAAGAGATGTTAAGTATGTCCCAGTTTAGGTTGCTTATTCAGACTTATTGTAAGGGGCCAGGAGAGAGCTTCAGGTAGTTAGGGTACAGGCCGGTGTTGATGGTGGTGGATAACACCCAGTAACAGTCAAAAAAGAGCTATTTAAGGACTTAATGCTAAAATCCAGCAAATCAAATTGTTTGGGAACAGACTTGGTGGAGACAACTGAGCACTGAAGGTGTTCCTTGGTAAAGTTTACCATTCCAACACCTTTGGAAGATCTGTCTTGCTGAAAAAGTTTATAACCAGAATGGTTAACATCAGTTTTCAAACACTCTTTATTAACCATGTCTAAGTAATGACTGACATGTCTGGATTGGAGCTGTGAACCCACACTTTCAAATGATGCATTTTGGGAAATAAGTTTCTCGTGTTAACATGCGGAAAACCCAGACTTTTATGAGAGTATAAGTCAGTGAAGCAGAAATCAGAGCCCAAGTCAAAATTGGGGCTAGCAACAGGAGACGTGCCAGGGTGTACATGCACAATTCCATATGTTTTATTTATCCTTTATTTAACGAGGCAAGTCAGTTAAGAACAAATTCTTATTTACAATGATGGCCTATGAACAGTGGGTTAACTGCCTTGGCAGGGACAGAACGAGAGATTTTTACCTTATCAGCAACCTTTCGGTTGCCCAACACTTTAACCACTAGGCTACCTGCCGCCCCATATCATCAGCAGTAATACAATCAGGGCACGGCAGAGGACAGGGAGAGCTCTGCCGTGTTGATTTTCTATGACAATTGAATGTGCATCAGATGGTAACAAGCTCATATTGTACAGGCATTTCATCAGGTAACATGAATACAAAGTGGGCGAGAGCTGGTTAGAATAGGATGGGAGGCTACGAGACTGTGTAACTAATAGAGAGTCCGAGTCGTGAGTGTGGAAACAAACATTGTCTGTCCCATGTTCGGGTAAACAAGCAAGTTCATAGTCAACAAAGCACACAGGAGTCATGGGGTAAATAGCATAAAGCACAACAAAAAAAAGAAAACGACCTGGGGCTAGCCATTGTAAGTTCAAAGAGTAACTCGCCATGAGTCCATATAGCTATAGAAGTCTAAGACAAAATAAGTAAATAGTAGGTCTATACTAGTTAATTGAACTGTTTCTGTGTAAGCTCACATTCATTTAGCCATTATTTTACCAGGTAAGTTGACTGAGAACATGTTCTCATTTGCAGCAACGACCTGGGGAATAGTTACAGGGGAGAGGAGGGGGATTAATGAGCCAATTGTAAACTGGGGATTATTAGGTGACCATGATGGTTTGAGGGCCAGATTGGGAATTTAGCCAGGACACCAGGGTTAACACCCCTACTCTTACGATAAGTGCCATGGGATCTTTAATGACCTCAGAGAGTCAGGACACCCATTTAACGTCCCATCCGAAAGACAGCACCCTACACAGTGCCCTGGGGCAGTGGGATATTTTTTTTTTAGACCAGAGGAAAGAGTGCTTCGGTGTGCGTCTTCGGTGTGCGTGTGCTGGAGGTGAGAAAAGGCTTGGGAGAGAGGGGGGTTTGGCATGTATACCTGTACCAGACAGGGGGAGACAGGCCAGGGCAGACAGGGAACAGATCTCCGGGTGGGATCCAAACAGCAGTGCAGGGTAGCCTAGTGGTTAGAGCAGTGGACTAGCAACCGGAAGGTTGAACAAGGCAGTTAACCCACTGTTCATAGGCCATCATTGTAACTAAGAATTTGTTCTTAACTGACTTGCCTCGTTAAATAAAGGATAAATAAAAAATATGGAATTGTGCATGTACACCCTGGCACGTCTCCTGTTGCTAGTCCCAATTTTGACTTGGGCTCTGATTTCTGCTTCACTGACTTATACTCTCATAAAAGTCTGGGTTTTCTGCATGTTAACACGAGAAACTTATTTCCCAAAATGCATCATTTGAAAGTGTGGGTTCACAGCTCCAATCCAGACGTGTCAGTCATTACTTAGACATGGTTAAGAAAGAGTGTTCGAAAACTGATGTTAACCGTTCTGGTTATAAACTTTTTCGTCAAGACAGATCTTCCAAAGGTGTTGGAAGGTTGCAAGTTCAAACCCCCGAGCTGACAAGGTACAAATCTGTTGTTCTGCCCCTGAACAGGCAGATACCCCACTATTCCTAGGTAGTCATTGAAAATAAGAATTTGTTCTTAACTGACTTGCCGAGTTAAATGAAAAGTGCAACGGGAGTAGGTGTCTGACCTGCTTGGGAGAAGCTTTTTTTCTGGAGGCTGAGTAGGAGAGGAGGCATTCAACCTTACCTGGCAGGTGCGTGTTAGTGCAGATAAAAACATCCGAAGCAAAAAAGTTGGTTGAAAAACCCTGGTAAAGTTGGCTTTGAGTTTCGATATTCGCCAGACATTTGGGCCATAAAACATAAAATTCTGAATTTAATGAATTCTCCATGTGGTCTATATTAAAGGGATACTTTGGGATTTTGGCAATGAGGGCCCTTTATCTACTTCCCCAGAGTCAGATGAACTCGTGGAAAACATTTTTATGTCTCTGTGTGCTGTTTGAAGGAAATTGCTAACTAGCTCTAGTGCAATTGCTAACTAGTGTTAGCACAATGCAGGAAGTTAGAGGTAGTTTCAAAAACCAATGGTTAGTAGCATTAGTACAATGACTGAAAGTCTATGGGTATCTGCTCTTGTGAAACGACCTCTAACTTCCTTCATACTGTACACAGACAAATAAAATTGGTATGAGTTCATCTGACTGGGGAAGTAGATAAAGGGCTAATTGCTCAAATCCAGAAGTATCCCTTTAATATAGACCACATGGAGAATTCATTAAAATCAGCATTTTCACATGTTCCTCCAGGCACTTTAAAATACTAAGCAGGCTTTCAAAATGCCATATTGGTGCACAATTTCTACTTAAAATATCAAAGGGATGCAAAAAGGACTCTTATCGTGGAACGATCCAGACAGCGACGGTGAGAGAGGTAGAGAAAGAAATCGACAGTGAAAGACAGATCTGAAGTCAGTGAGAGTGAGAGAAAGAAGAATAGACAGAGAAAGCAAGAAAGAAAAGGAGACAGTGAGAGACATATTTGTAGTCAATTGACATACTCTGCTGTGAGACAGACAGTTCTCCATTCAGCTGTAGCTCTGTAAAGATATTATGAGAGGACAGCACTGTTAAGTGGGAAGACAATGTCAAGACAAATGTGCAATTCCTCAGCATGCTTGAGTGAGTGTGTGTATGTGTGGGGGGGGGGCTGTCTGTGACCTCTGAATGATAGCATTTTTCTTCACTCTTAACTTTCCCCTTAAGTTCCTCGTTTGCATCCTATTTGACCCCCGGGTGACCCTGCCACCACCTTTCCCTGACCCCTACTCTCTTTATTTTTCTATCTCTGCCTCCGCCTCTCATTTTTTCTTCAGTCCCTTTTCACTCTCATCCTCTCTCCCTCGCCTCACAATCCCTTAGTCAGCAACACACACACCCACACACACACACGCACGCACGCACGCACGCACGCACGCACGCACACACACACACACACACACACACACACACACACACACACACACACACACACACACACACACACACACACACACACACACACACACACACTCAATCACTCAATCACAGTGAGGGATTGCACATTTGTCTTGACATTGTCTGTGAAAGAACTTGCCACTGAACGGTGCCTTACTGCGAGTGCCACTTAATTAAAAAAAATGTAATCCTGGCCCTCCCAGAGAAAGCTCCAACTTCTAAACCCAAGCACAGCTCTCTCTCTCTCCCCCCCTCTCTTTCTCTCCCTCTCCCTCTCTCTGTTTTAATAATCGGTAGAGTTCAGTCGTAGCAGCAGCTCAGTGAAAGTGTAATTGTGCTGTAGTGAAGGTAGCATGGGGCTTTGAATCACTTCTCTCTCCTCAGACAAACACATCCACAACCTTGACCCTAACCTCCACACAACATTTCCTCACCAATTATTCACAGGACTTTATTAACAAACAGAGAGAGGGGAGAGCGGGGGAATTGGGAGGGATGGAGGGGAGAGAGTTTGACTGTGTATGAGTAAAATGCCTCTTTTAATACATGCTAGCTCAATTTAAAACGGTGCACCCTTCACAGTACGTGTGCAACTTCTCGATATAGGCTACCCATTTTAATATTGTAAACATGTGTGTATACGCGCGCAACAATGTGTGTGTGTGTGTGTGTGTGCGTGCGTGCATGCGTGGGTATGTGTCTGCCTATGCCCAGTTTGATTTTATAAGCTTGCGCTGAGAGTGCAGATCTCACAACGTAATATAAAACAGACGACATGAGGAAGCCATTTTGCTCAGTAAATGAGGGAAGACAGGCTTTCAGTGCTGTGACCCAACCAATGTCTCCATTACATTAAACGCATCAGGGCTGTTTGAAGTGGACTGTTTCAGACACAGCCTCTGCCACGCTCAATATACTACGTACAGCTAGCTCCCTGTATACTGTAGGAAGGAGTGTGTGTGTGTGTGTCCTATACATACAGTCAGCCAAGTCAGTCACTGAATAATGTAATCAGAAAAGAAGGCCAGTGATGTATGATATGAGAAGCAGCTTGGGAGAGGGAGAGAGGTGGGAGATGTGTAAGGGAGCTGGGAGTCATGATATTTGGCCTGGCTCACTGTTTGACGCTCTCTCTCTCTCCCTCTCTCTCGCGCGAAGAGGGGATTTCCCACGAGCCACTTGACTGCGTCTGATGGCGAGGGTTACGGAGAGCGAGAGAAAACAAAGGCGAGGGAGGAGGTCACACACATTCCAGTCCAAAAACAAGTCAGTCTGACTGACTCCTCTCCAATTAACCAGTGAAAAGGGAGAAGACCTAGGCTGTCCCGATTGGCAGCCTACTCCCTATGTAGTGCACTACATACCGATTTCCGGTTGCTATTTGGGACACAGTCTTACTCTCCCACTCACTAGAATCAGAACACACTCTCAAAACCAACCTCACAATCACCGGACCATCACACTCTTCTTCACAATAGCAACTGTAATCAAAGAAACAGAATGCATGGACAGGAACAGCAGTGTCAGGAGCCCTCATTGGCCAAGTCCCCCACAGATCCTAAATGACCTATCCCAATCTCCATTTATCCTAGGTCCCACAGATAATGGGCTTGACCATTCTGATATTTATGGGAGGTTGGCATGTATTGTCATGAATCTTGCCCTGGAGGCAGCTCTGAAGACTGGCACAGCCACAGTCATAAAATTTGATTTTAAACTGAACCCTACCCACACTGCTAACCCTAATGCCTAATCCTAACCTTAAATTAAAAAACAAAAGCACATTTTTGTTTTCATGAATTTTTACAATGTACAATATATTTGACTTTGAAGCTGGCCCATCTAGCGTAAATCGCTCAGTTCTGCCCCAGGGCAAGATGTATGACAATAAACATCAACTTGCATATTTATAGGGAAATTTGACCAGGGCTGCTCCAGGCATAAACAACAAAAGTGGTCGCTTAGGGCCCCCAACCAAAAAATCTAAAATGTGTATATATATTTTAAGGATATCAGTTGGAGTCTCAACTTACTGTTGAGAGTTAGAATAGTAGAATACACAAGCTGCAAGTTTGAAATTTGGTTGTTACATCAGCAGCTTTTCTCTTGTTTTGTCAGTCACTGACAATCACTCAGTTAGTCAAGTCAGCTGGCAATTTTCAGGTAGTCAAGTCAGCTGGCAATTTTTTGTTTGGTAAATTTAGCCGGTTAGCTAAACTTAAGAGTAATTATGGCCGAATACCGACTGGGTACGCAGGGCACGTTGGCCAAGGGCCCTGACCTCCAGGTGGCCCCCATTGATTTTGCTAGTCACTCTCAATCACATACAATTAACATGGCTTAAGTCATGGCAAAATGTGT